>NW_007252468.1:80357-119088 GCF_000164805.1 Carlito syrichta | reverse complement strand
AAAAAAAAAATAATAATAATAATAATAAACAAAGTCAGAGGTATCACACTACCAGATTTTAAACTTCACTATAAAGCTACAATAATCAAAACAGCTTGGTATTGGTACAAGAACAGGCATATAGACCAATGGAATATAACTGAGATTCCAGAAGCAAAACCTATTTCTCAACCAACTCATCTTTGACAAAGCCTCCAACAACAACCACTGGGGACAGGTCAACCTATTCAGCAAATGGAGCTGGGAAAATTGGCTGACCACATGAAAAAGATTCAAACAAGACCCCTATCTATCCCCATACACAAAAATTAACCCTAAATGTATCAGAAACCTAAATGTAAAACCTCAAACCATAAGAACTTTAGAAAATGTAGGACACACCCTTATGGAAGTTGGAACTGGCATCCAATTCCTAAGCAAAAACCGAAATGCATGGGCCATAAGAGATAAGATAGACAAATGGGACCTCATTCAACTGACAAACTTCTGTAAAAATAAAGAAACCATCAAGAGAGCAGGGAAACGGCCCACAGACTGGGGGAAAGTATTTGACAACTCCAGGTCTGACAAAGGACTAACATCTAGGATCTATAAGGAACTCAAGTGTGCTGAAAAGGAAAAAACAAACAACCCCATTACAAAGTGGGCAAAGGACATGAACAGACACTTCTCTAAAGAAGACACACGAGTAGCCAACAGATACATGAAAAAATGTTCAACCTCCCTAGTCATCAAGGAAATGCAAGTCAAAACTACACTGAAATACCACTTAACTCCAGTCAGAATGACCATTATCAATAAATTAAAAAATAACAGATGCTGGAGAGGATGTGGTGAAAAGGGAAACCTTTTACACTGTTGGTGGGAGTGTAGACTAGGGCAGCCTCTGTGGAAAACAGTGTGGTGATTTCAAAAAGCTCTAAAAATCGACCTTCCATATGACTCTGCAATCCCCCTACTGGGAATGTACCCTGAAGAACTCAAATCACTCTATAAAAAAGATACCTGTACACATATTGCAGCATCGTTCACAATAGCAAGATCATGGAACCAACCATGCTGTCCATCAAAAGAGGACTGGATTCAAAAAATGTGGTAAATATACACAATGGAATATTACACAGCCATAAAAAAGAACAAAATCATGAATTTTGCAGCAACCTGGTTGGAATTAGAGTTTATAATACTGAGTTTTCTCTCACAGAAACAAAGATCTGACTACCACACGTTCTCATTCATAAGTGGACTTGAACAACTATCATATTATAAGAAAAGGATTGAAAGTGGCAGAAAACTATGGGGGTCGCAGGGAGTGGAAGGGAGGTGGGATTAACGGCAATCAATATCTGTCTGGGGACAGAGGGGCGGCACACCTCATCAACAAGGGAACCTGCACAATGCATATTTGTATCCCTAACCCTTAACTGTGCCCCACAATTTAAAAATTAAAAATATGTAGTTAAAAAAAAAAGAGTAAAAAAAAAATTAAAGTGAAATATAATGTCTTGGTAAGCCTGTGGAGTAATGAAAATTATTATACAATACTAGTGAAGCATAAATTACATTCTCATTTTGGAAATATGTGTTATTATAACGGTTCACCTTTTGTTACTCATCCATGAAGAATATGGGCACATGCATGTCAAGATATATGTTAAAAGTAATAGGATTTATAAAAATGAAACTAGAAAAAATGTATTCCTCTATGTAATGGATAAATTTTCATAATTTATAAATTCAAAGACTATATAGCAATGGAAACAAATAAACTACAATTGCACGCCACAAGAAGAATGAATATCAAAAAATCACACTGAGGAAAACAAGCCAGAAAGAGAAAATAGTAGTATTATATGATTACATTCATATAACAATTTTTTAAAAATGGCTTTGAGGTATATATACCTTATATCTAAGTATGTAAAGAAAGCATGAAGTTTAGCATTAGATTTTTGTGGAAGAAGGGGAACAGGACTGAATAGGAAGAGAGTATGTGAGTGTCCTCTCTGCTGCTAGCAGTGCTACTTGTCCTTTTCTGCTTGGATGAAGTTTGCCTGCATAGACTATCTATGAAAATTAATTGAACTTTGCATTTTTGTTTTGCAAAGTTTTCTGTATGTGTGCCATAGTTCACAATAAAAATTATTTAAAATATTAAATTAACAAAACAAGCTATTTATAGACAAATGTATTTGCCTACATAGGCTTTCTCATTATATGTATCTTAAATTTTCAAAATGTATATATCTTTTTAAATGCTAATAGTAATGCAACGTAAGAACCATGTAAATGATCCAGAAGTAGCCCTAATGACTAAATAAATTAAGCGGAAACACCTAACTCTGTCTTCATTCAGCTCCTTACCACCCCAGGAGTCACAAATGAGATCTATGTATTCATTTTCCAAAGCAATCTCTATCAACATCTTAGTAAGTATTCTCTCCAAATAATAATTTTTTGACTATGTGTTGGTGTTTATAAAAAGTATTAGACTGAACACACTGTTTTGAAAATTGCTTTTAAAAAGACTATGCTTTTACTATTGTGAGTAGAGCCGCAATAAACATACGTGTGCAGGTATCTTTTTTGTAGAATTATTTGAGCTCCTCTGGGTTTATTTCCAATAGGGGAATTCCTGAGTCATATGGAAAGTCAATTTCTAGTTCTTTCAGAAATCGCCACACTGTCTTCCAAAGAGGTCACACTAGTTTTCATTCCCACTAGCAGTGTAAAGTGTTCCTTTTTCTTCAATCATGCTACCCATCAAAATTGGAGTGGATAAAAAAAAATTTTGGTACATATACACAATGGAATATTATGCAGCCATAAAGAAGGACAAACATATGGACTTCACAGCAACTTGGATGGATTTAGAGTTGATTATACTCAGTGATCTGTCACAGAAACAAAGTAGAGAGTACCATGTGTTCTCACTCACAAGCAGACCTTGAACAATTGTAATAATATGAGAAAGGGATTGGAAGTAACGGGAAACTCTCAGGGGAGGCGGAGTGGGATTGGCAATTGAGGGAAACCTCTAGGGGAGGGAGAGGCACATCTCATCAACAAGGGTAACTGCATAATCAATGTTTGTATACCTAACCCTGAATTATACCCCACATCCTTATATTAAAAAAAACCAGACTATGAATTAGTTGTGGTGGCCATGGAAATTCACTGCTAGAAACTCCTTCAAGTCAACATGCTGAGGAGAGCACAGTTGACAGACAACCTGTATGACTGCTGTCTCTTTAGCAACCTTTGCAGCAATTATATGTAAGTCGTCTTCTTCCTGGACTTCTCCCAGTCAATGACAAGCTAGTGAGGGTATCAGAGCTAGACCATATCTTCCCAACATGGGACAAATCTGACAGGTGACATTTAGTTTGGGGTTTTGCTTCGCCTAGTTAAGATTTCCCCAAAGCTACAGTACTGCTTTGAGGCTCTTTTCGCCTAGTCTTCTTTTCCTGTCGCAGGTGTCATATCTGAATTAAAATCTGAACCCATTTTCTGCCTACTTCTGTTCCCTACAATTTATCCTTTATTGATTCTTCTCCATTAAAACTTTTGTATGTCTAATATGCTGTCTGTATGTTTGCTTATTAAAATATACAAATTTAATTATGTATAAACTGCATCAATAAGATATAAATGTACCACAGTTATTTATAACTTTTGTTCTATTAATTGAAATTTCAAAAAAAATATTAGTCACTTTTATGAGTGATGCTGCAAGAAAAAAAAATTGTTCTTGTCTATTCTATAGCCAAGTAAATGATTGTTTTTCCAAAATAGGGAAGTAGAATTTCTAGGTCAAGATTACACACACATTAAGCTTTAATATACTTCCCTTCAAAAAGAATATGCCAATTATTATATCACAAATTATTTCTCTATATAACTATATTCTCAATATTAAATCCATCTTTATATATGTGTGTGTGTGTGTGTGTGTGTGTGTGTGTGTGTGTAATACAGTTTGTGGTTAAAACCTTGGTCATTAATATAATCCCCACAAGGGAATAAAAAAAAACCTACAAAGACTCCAAAAACATCCATATTAAAAACAAAACAAAATCTAAGTTATAAAGAAGAAAAAGAAAACTTGTACAATTTATTAAATGTAAAAAGTAAATAACTGAATAAAAGTAGAGTGAATATTATCAAATCTACTGAAATTTCATAGAGACAAATAGACACATTTTTAAATTTTATAAACAAGAAAGTCACTGATAACTTTTGTGACCATTTTTGCAGAGCAGTGTTAGACCGTAGAATGGTTAGGACTTCATATTTTATAATCTTCCAATTGTAGCATCCATCTCTACCACCATAGCTATGTGTCATTTTGAGAGGACTGATGTAGTAAAAAACACAGAAACTAGTATCATTTGACTGAGTCATCATGAACGTTTTATTGTTTATTTTTTCTTCTGCAATATCTGCTCTATGATATAAGATAAGATACTATAAAATGATCTTCACACTTTCTGTTACCTGAGGTAGAATGACCCATTTATCTTTTACCCAGGCCTATTATCCTTAACCTTCCAATCTTCACATCTTCAGACCTCTGACCACCTGGTTAGCCGTTTGCCGCTGTGCACGGCTCTATGTATAGATTTAATTCATAGAAGTTTCCCTCCACAGAAAGTAAATATTGACATGCATGCCCAAGACTAATTACAGGAAGGATTCCTCTTCTGGAATATTTGCTCTCTTTTTTGAAATTAAAATAAATCGTTCATAAGACCAGAAGTGTAAGCTGAATTTAAAGCATGAGTGCATCAGTGGTAGGTGACACTGGGTTTTGTGCCACGTGCTCTTGTGAGACAAGAAGTAAAGTACACATGATTTATTGAGAAAGTATTCTTAAGAAAAATATCTTAAGAGGGTGGAGGGTAAAGCAGGAAAAAGGAAAAGGAAAAACTAGTCAAGAATGCTGCTTCAACTAAAATCTAGGCAATGATAGTCAAAGAGGATGTCATGACCATGAAAATGTCTTTGGTTATCTAGGAGATGCTGTGTAAATTTCATAAGTTACCAGACTGATTCCAGTTGAGCTCAGTTTAAAAAGGGTGCACATTTGTGGACTCTTATCAACTAATAATCAAAATAATGGAGAAATAAGTGCAGATGCCTGGCTAGGGAAATCTGAGAAAAATAATCGTATTGGTCATAACAACCCTAGCACAAGTCTTTTAAATGTCTGCAAAGGTTCATGACCAGATCATTCCTACTTGACATCTCTTTATATTAATAGATATATCAATGACACCTCAATCACACTATTTGCAATATAGTGCTCTCAAATTCTCTTGATGTTTGTTTTATATCATTCCCTTTGTTAGTAAAAAGTTCTATATCTATCTATTCATTCAAAATACAAATCTTGAAGCCTTCTTTGGTATCTCCCTCTCCTGAAACATCTATAACCAATCTATTGTAGCAGGTATTGTTGCATTCTTGTCCATAACCCCATATCTCTTTTCATACTTGTTCAAGCTCTCAACTATCTATTGAAAGTGCTTGTGACTCTTTTCTTGAGGTCTTTCCTAGTACATTCAGCTGACTCATGAGGCAGGTTGAAAGTACTGGAAATTTTATAATTTAAGTAATAACCTCCAGCTAGTGATAGATGGAATTCGGAATCCCCAGTATCTTTAACCCTTGCATGAGACATTTTCATGAAATTCTTTTCATGATCTTCCAGAGGATTCCAGCAGGAATAAGATTCTGATTCCCATAGTGGAAAATGTATTAATAGCACAAATGAACCGGTTCTCATTTATTTCTTATTTCACTTCCTATCTCAATGACCAATGCTTTCTTGTATCACATCAGAAGAATACTTGCCCTTAAATATTTGACTAAGAATCTACATCAGAGGAAAGCAAACTAACATATTCACAAGCCATATAAATTGTATTATCTTATGTTTAAAATATATCTACTTTCTTTCATCTACATGGGCATACCATAAGTCCAATTTATCATCATTTCTTAGTTTGATCAATACTGCATTAACTTCCAAACTCCTTTTTCTAGCTATTATTCTGCATCTCTTTAAGCATCCTTCTTAATGTAATCTCTGATCACATGCAAATCTGGTCATATATTAAAACTATTACATGGATTATTGATTTTAGGATTAAAAGTCAACATATTTTTATGTAGCATGCATAGTTTATTATATATTGTCATTCCGCAGTTATTCTAACTTCGATGCCTCTCCCTTAACTGTGATTTGTGAATCTAAATACTATATTTACGAGATTAATTAGTTGTGGGAGTTTAAGATATGAAATATGTTTACCACTAACCATGTGCTTCCATGAAACTGGAAGAAAGTTTTATGATAAAATACATTAACACAGCTTAATGATATAATATTAGTAAATGAATATAAGAAACAGTGTTTGTGGTGACCTAAATTAGCCATGTATTCCTAGGCATGTGTTCTAGTTAAGGCAATAGTATAAGCAAAAGCAATCTTCTGATTTTTGGAAAGTTATTGTGAGCTGTATAGTCCATTAGCAGTATCTTAACTGATATTTAGCAGTCACTCCAAGGAATTTTAAAGCTCTTAATTTGCGGTGTTGTTTCCTATTTAAAATATCTGGAATGGTTTTGTCCCAAATGCTGAAATCTGATGATAAAAATAGACTGTAATTTACTTGGTTTATATCTACTTCCTCAACTCCATTATGAACAAATCTCTTCATTTTTCTGAATTCTAGTTATCCTGGATTTTTTGAAATATTTGTTTGCATTATCTGTTATGATCTCACCAGATACAAGATTATATCTTGCTCGAACATCCACTTCTTTCCAACTTCATTTCAAAAATACCTATTCTTTTTTGTCATGAGAAAAAGAATAATTTCTTCAGTGAATCTTTTTGCAGCCTTACTTCATTAAAATATTTACTGAATTACCTCATGAAACAAAGTTTTTTATTGAAATGTACATTTTAAAAAATGATCACTTTAAATGTAATTATTTGAATACCATATTCTTCATCAAATTTGGTGAAGTTTCAATGCCAAACCTAATGCTGATTAGTCTTACTGTTCCATTCCCTTGACCACTGTCGGTTCAAAGGTTGACATTCAATAATTTTTGTTGAATTTTCATTGTGGAATAGAGATTTAGAAAAAAGAAAAAAAGGGAGATTTCAATTAGAGAAGCTAGAAACAGGATCAAAATTTCAAGTTTGCATTTTAACTCTATGATAAAACATCTGTTCCATTATAAGAGAACATAAAAGGAAAGATAGATGCAAACTTTTTGTATTTACTGATGGTGTGTCAGAAATTGAGATCCATATTTTCTTTATGAAGTGGATGGTTAAGAATTGTGTTGATATAATTAGAGTTGTAATTAAGAGACAATTCAAATAGAGGAGAACATAATGGAAATCTCCACTTTGTTAATGGGAAAGAAAATTGACTATGGAAATGAAAAACCTGGGGGAAGTATTGAAGGCCCATTTTAGAACAGATATTTGTAGAAGCACCAGTCTATGCTGTTGAATGAACAGATTGTTGCCTATTTGCAATGAATAAAAACTATTCAACTGATTGAGAATCTTGACCTTACAGCATGTCTGTACTAGAATAATAAAAAGAGAACAATAGAGCAATGTTAAAAGTATTGGCAGAAACATGAGTGAGTTCTAGATTAAAGAGAGATAAGGCCAGAAATAATCTTCCTTTATATAGAATAAATTAAAGAATGCACACACACAAATGGAGGTACAGAGACACCTAAACCTAAAAGAAGAATGCAAAAATTTTGAAGTTAAAATTCCAGAGTTTCTTAAACTGGATGAAAGACACTTCACCTTTTGTAATATTTTATTTTAAGTCATAGTTATTTTGGCATTAATTGGGTAACTTGCTTTTTTCAGAGCCATCCACTGTGACTGAGTATTCAGGCCCTGGACTCAGGGTTACTCCTGGTTTCTCTCTCTCTCTCTCTCTCTCTCTCTCTCTCTCTCTCTCTCACACACACACACACAGAGGAAAGAAAAAGATCATTTCCCGCAGAAATACCAGAGGTTATAGTACTAGATGAGAAGAAATCAGGTGTTGGATGGTCATTAGTTATAACTAACCCTGTTTTATACTGATTTCATCTACAGATTTTCAAGGACACAGGATAGACTCTGTTCTTGACTGTGCCATTAAATGTAATGGTATCAGTAAAAGGAATAAACTGAGGTGATTACTTTTTTTGTTTGATTAATTCAACCATTATTTTACTGACCGATTGCATTTCAGAAACTTGTTGATACTTAGAATAATTTAATGAATATAACAGACTATAAACATTTATATAAACAGAAAATAAACATTTTCTGATCATCTGAAAATTTACACTTTAGTATGACGTTGAGAAAGACAGCAAATAACACAAAAATAAATAAATGTTATAGTAGTTTAGAAGGGTATGATTTCTACAGGGGAAAAAGATAGGTTACAAGGTGTAGTGATTGCATGAGCAATGCCAGTGGCACATTATATTTATAAGAAAAGTGCTTAGAGTATTTTTTTTGAAAAGAGACAATCATTAATAGAAAAAGTTAGGAAAGACAGTATGTAAATGCCTGAAAAAAAGCTCGTTTACATCAGAAAATACAGACTAAATAATCCTGTGTTGTAACATACATAATATTTTGAAGAAATAGTAAGGAACTTGGTAGGTATGACTGAAGCAGAATAGTCAAGAGAGAATTGTGGCTGATAAAAATAGAGATATAAACAGTGTGCCAAGTCACGTAAAGTCTTATGAAGCATATAAGAGGTTTTACTTTTATTCTAGGTGAAATGAAGAACCTTTCAAGGGTTTTGAACTGTGGCATAACTTTATATGACTTTTGTTTTAGAATGTTACCCTGGCTGATGAATGGAAGACAGCTTATTGACAGGATTACATGTGATTGGAATATGGTGGCATTGGTCGATTTTAGGGCTAAAATAAAAGTCATTTCAACAGTCCCTGTTTCAATGGATTGAGTTTCAGAAAAATTTCAGAGAGCAGAAAAGCAAAGCTAAAGCCCATTTACTTTAATCAGAAATACCAACTTCACTGAAGGTAGTTACTTCTCACCAATTCACCAGGAATACACTTGTCCAAGAAATAAATGCTCCACTAAAATGTCTTGTTTCTATAAGAAGATGAGCATTTTCTTCCAAAAAGATATAACTATGCAGTGGGGATCAAAAGTAGCTGTCTATTTAAAGTTCTTTTGTACCAAGGCTAATCAACCTACTTCATAGAAAAAGAATTCTGGCCCAGAAGAAGACTTAGGGGATTTTACTCTGTACCACATGCTGCATGTAGAAGAGACCAGCATTCTGTCAGACACAATAATATAATAGGATGAAAATGGTCTAGAAAAGGCAAACATTTTGTTGTTTATCTTTTAAAAATATATTTAGCTTTAATATCTAATAATAAAAATAATAAAAACAAATTATACAAAGAAAATGAGACCAGGAGGGGTGGGTCACTCCTATAGTCCCAGCACTTTGGGAATCGGAGGAGGGAGCATCACTTGGGGCCAGGAGTTTAAGACAAGCTTGTGTAACATAGTGAGACACTAATATCTACAAAAAATAAAAATAGTTAGATGTGGTGATCCACACCTCTAGTCCCAGATACTTGGGAGTCTGAGATAAGGAGAATAGCTTGAGTCAGAATTCAAGACTTCAGTGAGCTATGATTGTACCAAAGAAACAGCATGACCTATAAAAAAATTAAATTAAATTTCATGTATTACCACATAATATTAATAAACAAGTTATGGTAGCATATTGCATTATTCTGTAACAATAATTTTCATGTGCATGTTTATATATTTAAAATTTATTTTTATAAATGTGAAGCCAGATTTTTTCCCCAAAGTTAGCTGGTTATATGTACTGAATATGTTGTTTCATTATCACTCAAAGTAGTTTTTTAAAAAAAATATATATATATATGATATTAATTAAATAGATATAACATAGTTGGACTTTTTTCATTATTGGAAACTAAAAAAAAAAAACTTCTCTAAATTAAAAATTCGACAACATTTTATATACTGGTAGGCTATGCATATTTTTTCATAAACATACTTAACCCAAACCCTTTGTCTTTTCTGATTTTTTAGAATCTGGTTTTTAATATTAAGAGAATAGCACCAATGAGGTGCAGAATCGACAATGCTTCTTTTAATTCAAATTGCTTCAAATCAGTGTTCTTCTTTTTCTACTAATAGTCACTGATTGATTTTCTCTGAGTAATAAATATAATTGGTTGCCTACCAACACATTAATATGTCTTGGATCAGTTTAGCTGTAATTAGTACATTTGTCAACCATCCAGTCATTGTATTAGCTCCAAGGCATTTTCTTTCTTGTTTTAACAAACCAGTTTGTATAATATACATTTTGGAAGACTCTGCAGAATGTAGATTTGGATCTAGGAAAATTGGCAAAGAAAAAAATAATATAAGACAGATGAATATTCATTTGCTTTGTGAAACAACTTTGTCAGTCAATTGGTTCATATCAGTTTCATACGTTAATTTTAAATATGTATTGGAATATACACAAATCAATGTATGCATAGGATTTGATATAAAACTGAAAAAGCTAAACAGTTTTTGCAATATTTGTGCAACACAAGGAATAATTTCAGTAATATTGAAATAGATTTTTTATAATTTGGTCAATAGACCGGATATGGAATAGGAAGCAAAGGGATTGTTATGTAATACTTATGATTATTCCTATAATTAAAATGTATAACTTTTACTTTGCCTATTACATTTTTACTATTTTTACTTTAAATCATGATGAGTAATATTTAATAATTTTCTAGTTACAAGAATTT
The DNA here is from genome assembly GCF_000164805.1 of Carlito syrichta. Taxonomy (NCBI): domain Eukaryota; kingdom Metazoa; phylum Chordata; class Mammalia; order Primates; family Tarsiidae; genus Carlito; species Carlito syrichta. Next base: position 108,204 of record NW_007252468.1, on the reverse strand, counting down.
TCAAATGATTTAAATGAGTACATGGTTAGTCATAATACAGAAATTCTAAGTACATATTTAATCATCCAATGTCAATTATTGGACAATGTACATGTATAGAATGGTTTATGATATAATTCAACCAAATACGTACATTTAAATAATTACCCTGGCAAATCTTAGCACACACATGCAAACAAACGACCCACTGTTCTTGCTACAGTCTACAGTTTACAAGGGAAGAAAAATGAAAGGCATAAATACGTATGATAACATCTACATCTTATAGGAATGAAAAGTATAAGATAGGGATAAGAATAAGCAAATAATTAATTTAGCTTTTGGTAGTATAAGGGTTGTTACAGTTAAAAAAGGAAACAAATATTTCTTGAATAATGAACAGACATATTTTGCATGAAAAAAAGAGCAAAATGATTTTTTTGAAATGAGAAGAGTCTAATAGTTTGGTATAATATCCCACTGTGTATGTTCAAGTACTCTATTCTTATATGTGAGAGAATTTTTATCAGTTGCAGTTCTTAGATGAAAATAATACAAATAGACTATGATTAACTTAAATAAAAATAAATTACCTAAGATGATATCTCACAACATCAATGGGAAGTTGAAGAATCGATTTCACAAAACAAGGCGGAAACAAGGAAGTAAGGGCATCAGGAAAATAAACTATCTTGATACTACCTGGTATACCTGTATATTAGACTTCTTTTGTTATCAATCTTTTGTTATCATTGTTATAACTATTTCTTAAATTTTGTTACCTTGCTTAATTTCTTTAATGTTTGGACTCTTTTTAGCACTATCTGTTTGACAAATTGTAGAACACAAGAAGTATCTGTGAATAAAAGAACCCCTTTGACTGCCCAGTGTGAAATGAGTAATCAACAAAAAGAAAATATTCATTACTGGAAGAAAGAGAGTAAGGATGAGTTTCAAATAATAAAATGATAGAATACTGGGTAGAAAAGTTTTACCAGGGGCAGTGATTCACGCCTGTAATACCAGCCCTCTGGGAGGCTGAGGTGAGAGGATCACTTGCATCAGGCATAGTGGCATCAGCCTGTAGTCACAGAGACTCAGGAAGCTGAGGTAGAGGGATTATCTGAACCCAGAAGGGTGAAGTTACAGTGTGCCATGATCATGCCACTGTACTCCAACCTGACAGAGTGAGACCCTAACCAAAAAAAAAGCCATCAAACAATTTATATGTTGTTTGTTTCAATAAGAAATAACTACCAACTTCATCAACATGACTAACACCTCATCAACGAGGGTACCTGTATAACAAACATTTGCATACCTAACCCAGAATTGTACCCCATATCTTTAAAATAAAAAAGAATCCATAACTATATCTTAAGCAGAATGATTAATTGTGTCAGAGTTGCATATTAGAAACACATTTACTAATAGTACTTGGATGATAATATTATAACTGTGAAGGTCTTACATGGAATTCAGAGGACTCGTGAAATTCATGAAAACAGATAAGTGTCTTAATCAGCATAATGGTGGTGGGGTTGTGGAGAATAAAAAATAAAGATTGGACATAATAGCTTTTGGGTTTTTTTTTAGTTGGAGACTCACTCCATTGCCCCAACTGGAGTGCAGTGGCATGCTCTGGGTCACCCCAGCATCTACCTGCTGGGCTCCGGCTATCCTTCCATCTCAGTCTTCCAAGTAGCCCAAACTAGAGGTAATGCTTCCACTCTGGGCTAATTTTTTATTTTATTGTGGAGACCAGGTCTCACCATGTTGCCCGGACTGGTCTCGAACCTGCAGGCTCAGACAATCCAGTCGCCTCAACCTCCCAAAGTGCTGCAATTACAGGTTGAGCCACTGAGCCTGACCCAATGATTATTTTTAAAGTAGACATTGGAGAGCTTTGTAACTTACTGAATGTAAAATATAATGGAGGGAAATGAAGTAGAGATAACTTACAGGTTCCTAAGTTGTCTAATTGGGTAATTGGAGTGTTGATGAAAGACAATTTCGTATTGGACCTGCCATATTTGAAATAAACTGAGCATTCAAGGATTTTGAAATACTTGTCTACAGTATGGAGACATAGTTTTGAGAGCCTTTAACACAGGGAACACTACTACTCCCGAGACACAGAAAAATAAGCCAGTGAGAAATATCACAAAAGAACAAGGTGAGTGTTTTGATGGAAATCAAGGAAAGAGACATCCAAGGATTAACAAGAATATAGCTCATAATCACTGATATCCATGGCACAGCAGTTTATCTGAGTGGTAGGGGGAAAAAATCAGCATTTCAAGGGTTAAAAATACGGATAAAAAACAAAAAGTATTGCTTAACAATATTTTTCAGAACACAGAAAGATAAATAGATTAGCAAACAGCTGTCTTAAAGATAGTACTTGGGGAAGGAGGTGTCTTGACTCTGGTAGCAGTGCCAGCAGTGCCCCAGAGAGGAAATCAACTGTGTTTATAATGAAGAACACCAGAATCTGAGCTATAACCTGGATTCTTGTCAAGGATTCAGAATACTGGCAACAAGCACATTTAAAAAAGGTCACTTGTCTTGTTGGCATCTTTGAGACACACTTGCCCATCTAAGAAAGCACAGTGCAGGTATCTGTGTGTTCTGCCACCATGTGCCAACCCAGGTAGGCTACAGATAATGCTGTCTTGCTTGCTTCAGTCTCTCAGGGCCTCTGAGCCTCTCTGAGGTCTCCATGATTACTGGAATGTGAGGATAGCCTTGTGTTCTGAGTTCCTGTTTTTATAATTAAGTGAAGATGTGCTTGATCTGCAACTGAGCATGAAACAAGGCAGCCTCAGGTATACAAAGGGCCAAGTGCATTTGACTTAATGCTCAGGTTTTGAGTTCAAGTATGTGCTGTGGTTTTCTCTTCCCATGACTTGTCTAGCTGTCTGTATTTTTTAGGCAGCCAGTTCCCTACCACTCTTTTTTTTTTTTTTTTTTTTTTTTTGAGTTGGAGTCTCACTTCATTGCCCAGACTGGTGTGCAGTGGCCGCTCCCGGCCACCGCAGCCTTGACCTGCTGGGCTCCGGCGACCCTTCCGCCTCAGCCTTCCAAGTTGCTGGAACTACAGGCGTGTGCTACCACACCTGGCTAGTTTTTGATTTATTGTGGAGATGAGGTCTCTCCAGGTTGCCCAGACAGGTCTCGAACCCGCGGGTTCAGGCAATCCACTCACCTCAGCCTCCCAAGGCGCGGGATTACAGGCTGAGCCAGCGAGCCCGGCCATACCACTCTTAAAGAGAAAGAGCATTGCTTTTATCTGAAAACTCAGATGCTTGTGGTTCCAGATGGCAGATGAAGGGTCATCCAGCTGAATAGGTGGGCCACAAACCACGTGGGCAGGTTAGTTAACATTCCTGGATGGCAAATCCCCTTTCTGATCTGATCCTTCCTTTTTAGACTCTTAGGATTTGTGGGTACTTAATCTCTCCCAAAAGGCTTCCATTCTTGATCTTGTGTGTAGTGGAAATTTTTCCTTCCTCCTGGTTGGGGTGATATGAACAGATACAAGATCTGCACTCGAGTATATAGATGTTTCACTTCTGTGGGTTCTGGTGTTCTGCTTAGCTGGTTATCAAAGGATGAAGTCCCATATTCTGTTTCAAACGTTCTGCTAGCAGAGGTCGAATATTGTAGCTTAGGATCTGGCGCGGTTCATCCTCTTTGGCAATGATGCTCTTATTTTTCTTGATTTACTCAAGCCATCTGAATGCCGGCTGCATTAATTTGAGGCTCAGTGGTTCCATCCACGAGACCACATTTCCAGGGAAGGCCCATCTTTCTAAGAGGGGAGGGTCTGATCTTGGGTCTAGGAAAGTGGGGAAATTGTGAAGGTCAAGCCTGACTTGAGCTTCTCTGTCCTGGTCTGTGTGTGTCCGTGTTCTTCAGTGAGGGACAGTGGGCTGAGGTGGGCAATGCTCTGTGAACAAGCATAACCAGAACGTCCCAGATGATACTGTTTTCCTGGTGTCAACAGCCGCTTGATGGAAACATTTCTTGGGAAAAGCCAACAACCATTTAATAGTCTTAACAGTTCTTTAGATTAGGGTTGTCCAGTAGGACTTCCTGATGTGACAGAAATGTTCTGGTATCCCTGCTGTCCATTAGGGCAGCCATTAGCCACAGGTGGCTGTTGGACTTGCAATGTGGCTAGTGTGTCTAACTGAGTTTTTAAATTTATCTAATTTTAATTAATTTAAGCTTCAATAGCCACATGGGCTTTACACTGTGGAGGTGCTTTGGGACTTTCACCTTTATTTTGCACATCAGCTCATGTCCTGTCTGCACTTCAGTTCTCTGTGACAGCCAGGACTTTTTGGTCCCATTTGACCTGAAGGAAGCTGGATTGGAGTATCCAAGTATTTTGCCCTTCAAGGCAAAGTCAGTGAATAACAGAGAGGAAACTTGAAACCAGTCTCTTAACTCCCAGTCAGTGCACTTTGTTATCGCTCTCTGAGCAGAAGGGCCGCTCATTGACCAGTGCACAAAATAGGAAAGTGTCCTCAGAAACAGATGCAATTTCCAGGTGACCTATAAAAGTTTCTTGTCTTGTGAACTGTCCTAAATCTGTCAGGATTCATACCTGTGCCTTTCTGTACTAGCAGGTCTTTCAATCTGAGACACAGTCTTTTTTCTTGCTTCACCTTTCTGCTTTCTGAGGGTCCTGAAGCAGCAAATCTCAGTTAGTAAAAAGAGAATTTTCCTATACCTTAGGGTGAAGGTGGAGCCCATCACCTCCCATACTGTACATGATCAAGTCACCATGTTCATTAAACAAAAAGCAACCTGACAGATGGACCTAGTTTAATTTTTCTAGCACCAGTTCTTTTAAGTAGCATAACTATTTTTCTCCTCCCGTCATTTATTACAAATGTATCGCTATCCATGACTTAAAGAACCTGTTATAATCAGACCTAGTGCTAGAGGAACCATGATCAAAATACAAATCTCAGTCTTCAAAGAGTTCCTGTCACCATCCTTTGTCTTAGCTGTGAGCTCACACTTCAGGCCGCCTGTGAGTTCAATTCCCCCTCCATTATGGGGACCAGAGGCAAGTGCTTCTCTCCATCAAATATGGTTCTTCTGGGTCTAGCAGGACTGTGTGACATTGGATGGCACTGCCTGACCAACACTTGCTAGAGAGAAAAACAGGAAGATGGAATTGTCCTTCCCTTCTTTTCTGGTAGATGTTAGACCTGCATGAAGTCTCAGCCATGAGAAGCTGCCTGTACCCAGATATGGCTGAGGTGCTGGGCTTGTGCCCTCTGGCTTCCCCACAGGCACCAGGAAGTTTCTGGAGCAAGAGATAAGACATGTCCTACTTTTTTGGTCAGTAGAAGGAGGCCCCATGGGTGTTTGGTCTATTCACCCCAAGAGATACAGGGTTAAACAAGACTTTTCTCTTTTACAAAAGACTTATAATTTTTTTCCCATTATGAAAGAAGCACAGGTTTATTTAGAATTTTGAACAAATATGCAGAAAATCATGAAGAAAAATAAAATTTTACGATAAAGTCACCATCCAAAGACCATTGTTGATCATTTTTCCTGATGCTTCCTCATCTTTGATGCTTCCTCTTGTATATCTTTCCTTAGATTTAAATATATATGGCAAAGACATAAAAAGATATGTTGATAACATGTGAAAATTAATAACCATGTTGCAACATGATGATCCTTATAATCATAGTACAAGATGAAAGAAGTAGTTCCCAAAGCCCACATGTTATATAATTGCATTTGTATGAAATGCCCAGAATTGACAGTTATATAGAGTTAAGGAGTGGATTGGTGGTTACTAAGGGCTGAGAAGAGTTGGAGAAGATGTGAAGTGACTGTTAATGTGTACAGAGTTTCTTCTTGAAATGATGAAGATGCTTGTGTTACTTATACAAGTCAGTGAACGTGCTGAACTACTGAATTGTCTATATTAAATAGGTGAATTTTACAGTCTGAAAAGTTTATCTCAATAGAGCTGTTATTAAAAATGAAAAAGAAAAATAAGTAGGTGATAACCTAAAAAGGAGGGAGAGAAAAGAAAAGCATTATTTAAAGCAAACTTACAAACCATTATTATTATTATAGTATAGAAAATATATTAACTATTTTAGTTGTAGTTTATAGTCCAACATAATTTACCTATTTTGTTAAATAGACTAATGTAATGCTATTTGAATTATGCACTAACTACTGAAGAATTCACACATTTATTGCTTACTCATTTATTCTATGTTAATGCTAATGATAATAAAAATGTTAAACATTTATGTCTAACCACACCTAATATATAATAATGAGTTAAATACTATATTTATGGGATAGTCCTGAATTTTATGCAAATGTGTGTAAATAAGCACATATAAAGTAAATTGATTCTTTTGAAAGGTAATAATTTGAAATAGATGAAAGTTTAAAACTTCATATTAGCAGGTGCCAAGAGTATAGTATTTATTTTACAATCATCTATTAATATTAATGGCAACCCCTTTGAGTCCCCTCCCACTATGGGGGCTTTTCTGTCCTTTCAATAAAACCTGCTTTCTCACACACACACACAAAAATTAATTTTAATGTATTAATGTATTTTGTTGAAAAATATGTTTACATAAAAAGAAAAACTAAAAATCAAGTACTTAGAGAAGATATTATATAACCTCTGTAAATAACACTAGTAGACAAATGTGTGACTGTTATTTCATTCTTTTAGAGTTGATTCCGGGAATCTAATCATGAAACAAGTCAAAAAATAATATTAATAATGAAAACTATACCATCAAAAGTTTAGTTGCAATGCTCCAAAGAATAATTGAAATGTGTGTACAATGAAAATAAGCCAGAAGTCTTAAAATAACCCAGAGGTCCTCTCCAAAGTGTGGCAAACAGATTATGAGGTACTTTTGTGCCAAGATACTGACAGCCTCACCAGCTGAGACACCAATGCAGAAAGCTGATTGCTTTTAGTTTCTAAAAGCCTTGTTTAACCTAATGATGCCCAAAACATCATTCTTTATGTGAACTATGACATGTTTGTGAATTATTGTTTAAATCAATAATTGTTTGTTAAATACTACCACATCAATGTACCCCTTGGACAAGTTTTACCACCTTGGAAAAGTTGAAAAAAAGAAATATCAGCTATTTTAGTGCACTTCTTTAAAATGAAAGCATATATGATCATGATAGTAAATGTATAGAAGAAATAAAAGAGGCAAAAAGAAAATCCTTAACTATTCTTCATTTTAAGCATATCTATTGTGAACATTCTGAGGCGTTTTAAGGTGTGTATGTGTGTTTCTGTTTAATAAGCCTATATATATTTATTGAATGAATCAGTGATTATTGTGAAAAGTTAAAAACAAATTACATAGAAAGCTTGGAATTTGGATTTAGATTTTAAGCTTCATATAACAGCACTGGGAATACTGAAGAAGAGAAAATCATTATTACATTATTAATAGGAAAGGGTTTTATAAAATGCCCATTCAATGACAATTAGGTCAAAGGTTCATCCCCGCCAGGAGCATGAGGAACTGAAAAAGCAGAAGAAAATCACTTAATTTAAGGCTGGCATTTCATTTATTTATTTATTTATTTTTTGAGTTGGAATCTCACTCTGTCGCCCAGACTGGAGTGCAGTGACACGCTCCCGGCCACCACAGCCTCGACTTGCTGGACTCCGACGATCCTTCCACCTCAGCCTTCCAAGTAGCTGGAACTACAGGCACGTGCTACCACGCCAGGCTAATTTTTTTGATTTATTGTAGGTCTGAGGGCTCACCAAGTTGCCCAGGTGGGTCTCGAACCCATGGGCTCAGGCAATCCACTTACCTCGGTCTTCCAAAGAGTGGGATTAGCCACCGAGCCCAGTCCTAAGGCTAGCATTTAAAGATTAGAATTTATGTCAAAAATAAGCTATTATATAGCAAGTGTTCCTTCCTTAGCATATTTCCTTTTTAATTATACTGGAAATACAGATTATTTCATTATAGAAACAGTCTGAGGGAATATATTATTAGCTATTATATTCAGGAATAATTTCCCAAGTTTAATTTTAATTGTTGAATACATTTAAATCTAATAAAAAATAGATTTGGCATTCACTTGACTGTTGGTCGCCCAATGCCCTTATTACATATACATATTTCAGGAGTGGTTTGTGTGCACAGCCTTGTCTATTTTCTTGGTAAATACAATTTTCCATATAACTTATTAGATCCCAGGCCCTATATATGTGCGTTCTTTTCATTTTTCTGTCATTTAGTGAATCCTCTGAAGGTGGCATTTGATGAACATCTGTTTTGATATTAACATCTTTCATGGCTTCTTAATTTTAATGAATCTGGCATTTGAATATTTTTAAAATGAAAAAGGTGCTATTATGGTTTTCTTAAAAGGAAAACATGGTGTATGTATTTCATAAGATGATAATAGGTAGATTTTTTTCTTGTAAGAATTTCTGTTTTATAATAGTTTGGATCTCAATTTTGCTCCAAATATCTTCTGTGTTTTTTCTTTGTTTATTAATGACATAGGTATGCAAAGTCAAGTAGATTGAATTCTTCAGCTCATGGTACATGATGCTCATGGGTTAGTTTAAGACTCCTTTTTTGTCTTCTTATATTTTATGATTTTATTTTTTATATCTCATCAATGACGCTACCAGTACACAGGTATTATCATCGTAATATATTTTGAGGCCTAGACATAGTATATCAAGTGAATCAATAACTCATATTACTCCAGAATAAAGTGACTAAATAACATTGTATTGGTTATTTTATGAGAAATAAATCAAGTACATATAGCAAAATGATAAGATATAGATAGCATCTTATATTTTTAACATCTTATGCCTTACAAAAATATAAAATAGGATCTATTTTGAAGAAAATGTTACTGAGAATTAAATGAAACATCATTTTTATTTTACTTTTACTGCTCTTTCCTTCTTAAACCCAGAGTTCCAAATTGAAACATTTAAGAATAAAGAAATACCACTCCTTAAACTTACATCCCAACACACCCTCACCTAAATCCACCCGGCACACATATTTATAATTAACAACAGATTAAAGATTGTTTCACAACTTTTAAATTTCTAAAAATCTATTTGGGCACAGACACAAAGAGGAACACAGATACATGCTTGCCTGTGTGTCATACAACTTTGCCATATATAAGAAAGAAAAAAAGAGAATTATGTAAGATAGAAAGCGAGTTATGAGTAAAATAAAGAAATCAGTGATTAGTACTAGATATCTGGCTTGAATAAGTTCCCCATTCCCAAGGAGAAAAGTGAGCATATTTCATTTTGTGCTGGAAACTAAACTATCTTTGGGAATTAAGTTTGGCTTGCATATAAACATATAAATAGAGTCAAATAGGCAACTGAATGGATTCATTAATTAAGGGTTAAGGGTTTCCTATTCCTGAGTTAGTTTGTGGATGTTCGCACTTATAAGTGGAAGGTACACTGAAGATATACAAAGACATAGAAAATTGTATAGTGGATAACGGAGACTGAGAAAGGGAAGGGGTAGAGGAGCAAAAAAAAAAATCACTTGTTGTGTGCAATGTACACAGGTAGGGGTGGTGCATATCCTTAAAACCCTGACCAAAAAGCTATTTCAATAGTCCCCAAAGCTATTATAAATTTTGTTTTAAATGAGAGACAAAGTATTTATTTGATTTTAAATTATGTTAGACTTTTCCCATATGATTTTAGCTATTATATTAATAAACCTTTGAATTAAAAAAGAGTTACAGATTTGGATTAATGAAACATATCTGACAATAATCTGCATGTAAATAATATTTAAAACCGTGGAAATGAATAAATCATTTAAGGAGAAAATTTATGTAAAGAATTAAGAGTATATCTAATCAGTCATTTCAGAGAGTAAGAATATAGATGTATAAGTTGTGTGTTATATTAGTCTGTCTGAATAAGTGAAAAACAAACTTTTGATTTAATCCCTATAAACTTAGCAGTAGTATTAACTCTATTTGATAGGAATTTAAAAGGAATACAATCTATTTGATTATGTGTTTTTTTTCCCAAGAAACTTGCAGTTGATTAGATACCAAAGTGAGAAAATTGATATTCCAGTTGAAACATTATAATTTTTATTATATAAGTAAGATGACAAGAGAGAGGAAGAGAAATGTTTTGATATCCAAGCTGAAAGTAAGTGGTTAAACTAGTGAGTCATATAATCTCAGATGAGTCACAACAGAAGTGAAGACGGTTCGTAATTCTATAGATTAATCATAATGAGTTTGAAGATTTTTTCTGGTAGATATTTGAATAAATGAGATGGAGGAAGACAAATGCTCTTGTAGTAGTGAGATGCTTATTAACAGGACTGAAAGTGGAATAGTTACTAGTACAGGATGTATCCACAGAATTGGGCTGTAGAAGTGTAAATGTAATATTGAGAGTTTTGTATTGTTGGGAGAGAATGATGGAAATGGCATATAATTCTATCAAAATACTCAAGAAAAGTAAACAAAAATTAACTTTAAATAAAACATTCCATTTGGATAATCTGTCACATATCCTTTTAGTAGATGAAGCCAAAAACTCAAAGTAATTGTTTAGACCTTTCGTTCCTTGGAACTTATTCAATCTCCAGCAAACGCAACACTACCTACTTAAAAACATCTGAATTCTAATAATGTATTACCATTTCCACTGCTACCACTCTGGACAAAGTCATTATCATCTTTCATCTGGATTACTACTGCTTATTGATATGCTTTCTTGCTTCCCCATTAGCCCACTGTCTTTGAGTATTTAATTAATTATCTTCGGGACAAACACAGTATATTTTCAAGGTCTAGCTAATTTATTTTTCTACTCAAAACTTTCTGATAATCCCTATCTTACTCTGCATGGGAATAAAAGTAATTGCAAAGGTCCATTATCCTTTCCTCATCTCCAATTTCTCTCCAACCACTGCCACAGCAGACTGGCTCCTACATACTCCCAAATCTCAGCAGGCACATTCCTGCCCCAGAACATGTGCATTTGCTAATATCTCTGCCTGAAACTCGGAGTTCCCTAAGTTTGTAGGCATCATGCTCTCATGTATTATAGTATTCACTCATCACATTTCCAGTTATAACTCTCTCCACTCCACCTAAAATTGGAATAAGCAATCGATACTCTTCATTATCTGCTTTATTTTTCTCCAGAGCACTCATATATAATAAACAATTATTTAATTTATTAATCCTACTTACTATCTTTACCCATACTAGAATCTAAATTCAGAAAGAACATTGTTTCTTTTCAAATAAATTTTAGTCTTTCCTTTACTAATTTATCGCCAGAATTTAGAATATTAGCACACAATTCACAATATTTGTTCAATTATTATACAAACGAATGGTTAAATATATTAAGATATAACAAATGTATACATGTTTAAACTATTTTCCAAGAAGAAAACAGTAGCATTTGTATTTATATCTTGAACATTAAAAATAATTGGTCAATACTGTAATTAACAGGGAGACTTCTTTTCATAAAAGTGAAGGTATTTTTCCTGATGGTTTTTATATAATGGCAGATAGATTAAGACAACTTGAACTACACTGGTTTTTAATTCTGACTTTTTGTTTCAAGAAATATTTTTTTAGGCAGGGTGTAGTGGGTCAGTCTGTAATCCCAGCACTTTGGGAGGCCGAGGTGAGAGAATTGCCTGAGCCTCGGTGTTTAAGACCAGCTTGGGCAATTTGGTGAGACATCATCTCTACAATAAATCACAAAAACTAGCTGGGCGTGGTGGCCTGCATCTGTAGTTCCAGTTACTCAGAAGGCTGAGGCTGAAGGATCACCTAAGTCCAGCAGGTTGAGGCTACGATAGTCATGAGCTTGCCACTGAACTCCAGCTTGGGCGACAAGAGTGAGACTCCAACTCAAAAAATAATAATAATAATACTTTTTTAAAGCTGAATTTTCTGAAAGTATTCTACTTAAACGCTTGTATAAATATATAATTTTTAATATTTTAAGCTTTAGAATTCTTAAGTAAACCTAACATAATGATTTCCACTTTAGCAGTTGTGATTTAAGTGTTTTAATACACCAGAAAATTACTCAAAGCAACGCTGAAGTCAATTTTGTTCTGACAAATGAACTTTTTTCAATTAATATTTTGAGTAAATGGTCTGTGTCCCAGAAAGCCCCAAAATGCCATGAATGAATGCACAGGCTCATGGCCGAGATTCAGTTGGCATTTCTCTTGGAAGCCACATCTTCTTTTCATAATCAAGACCTCCCCCAGAAGATTCTTCTCACATTGGATACACGCCTGTTTCATCTAGATGCAAGCCAGCTAATTGCTGGGACAACAGATGGGTCTATTCAATCTATGTGCCTACCTGCCAAATAAGGATAAAAACTCTCAAACTATAAATAAAGTATGCCCCCCAAAACAGTGCTTGTTGGATATATAGATATGTAGAATTTTTATTTTTCTCATTCTCATTTTCTCAATTGTAGGAAGCCTAGAAAAATAAAATAGTCTGTTTTAGTACAAAATTCCGCAAAAGCCTGCTTTGGGAAAGAACGTTGAAAACCTGCCTATGAAAATAAAGAAATCTAAGTAATCAGTGCCAATGATAATTGAATAACTATCAGGCTAGTAAACAGATTTTCTTTGTTTATGTTTTTGATTTTAATTATTATAGAGATATGACAGTCACTGAGTAGATCACAGTAATCCTAGTAGTATTTGACTGTAAATAATGTTGTTTTTGCTCTTTATTTTGGGGGACTCTTTTTAACATCTTATAAAAATGTTGATTAATTTCTTCATCAAAATGCTACACTTTCTCCAATTTGTTATTTTTTTTCCCTGAAATCTTAAGTGAATCAAGAGGTCTGTGATACTTATGCAAATGTCCTTGAATCACAATTATGAATAATTAATTCTCCACTAGAGGTTGCAAATTCACAGAGAAGTATTCTGCAGCATTGGTTTGGGATTCAATGTCCATTTTTTAACTGATTATTTTGTTTAGTTACAGTGGGGGAGTCCTCTAAATTTGTCCAAACTTTTTCTTTTTCTTTTCTTTATTTATTTTTTTGAGTTGGAGTCTCACTCTGTCTCCCAGACTGGAGTGTAGTGGCCGCTCCCGGCCACCGCAGCCTCGACCTGCTGGGCTCCAGCGATCCTTCCGCCTCAGCCTTCCAAGTAGCTGGAACTACAGGCGCACACTACCACGCCCGGCTAATTTATTTTTTGATTTATTGTAGAGATGAGGTCTTGCCAAGTTGCCCAGGCGGGTCTCGAACCTATGGGCTCAGGCAATTCACTCACCTCGGCCCCCCAAAGTGCAGGATTACAGACTGAGCCACCGAGCCCGGCCTCAAACTTTTTTCATGTTAACAACAGGATAGATAATCAGAAGAAAATTTAAAAAGGATGAAAAATGTATTTATGTATATTGTTGAATCAACAGGAGTCAGCTAGCTGTAATAATTTATGTCAAGTGTACATAGATACCCATTAACGTTTGACTATGTACTCTCTTTGTGTTTTTGTTAATTCCTGTGGAATCAGGACCCACATCTTATAGTCTTATACAGAATATACTCCTAAAATGGGACATGGATTCATTTCAATCCATAAAAGTATTAAGAGTTACCTGATTGCTACTGGGCAATGATTTTGTAATATATACCACTATGACTTATGTGGACTACCAAATACAAGCATGAGTAACGACTTATAATTGTTATTGTGAGTCATATCAGTCGTTGATGATGAAGACAATCTGAAAATTTTAGAGATTTTTACTATATGTGACATTTTGAGATCTCTTATTTGTCATTGCTTATTTTTCTAATTATTATGGACACCATTCTTATAAAAGTTAATTATTGAGTAAACCATGATACATTATTACTCTTTTCTGTATTAATATTTCTGCTGTTTTATAAACATTACTAAAAGAAAATTTTATCACTTCATAAAAACAGAAAATAAATGATATACTAAGAAAGCAATGTTACATATACAATAAATTTTAAATTAAAAATATTTTATATAAAGCAGTAATAAATAATTGAATTATATTAATTCAGTTTACTGAGAAAGATATAGCTACATTCCTAACCATGTTTCTTACTTTACGAAAATGATAATTTATGTTAGTTGGAACCCATTTCTTTAATGTTTTTATTTCAACAGTACCCAATTATTCTGGAAATTAGATAAAGATATTGGAGGAGGACGAGCTAATAAACATGCTGAGTGAGTCTAAGAATGAAAAGTCCAAACTGGAAGAACCATAGGATAGCAGTAGAATCAGAATCAGAGGTGTACTTTGTCAAGACCCCGGTTCTGTTTTTCTTGGATCAGATTCACAAATGAAGGCTGCCTAGCATCAAACAGGAGAAAACAGCATATTTATCTAGGGTGAAAATCGACAGTGTATTTATTTCCATATGGTCTCGAGGAGCATTTTCCAATAAAATTAACTATTGAGAAAGGACACAGTTAACCTGATAGGCAGAGTGATCTGGTAAAAAGCTTCCTGCAAACCCCTTGGACTAGAGCAAAAACACTCCCTAAAATTCAAAAACACACCAGGGTATACCTCCAGTTGGTTGGTTCTAAATGTCAACCAATCAGCTCACTACTAGGTATCTAGTTGACCGGTGTTTAGTATTAACCTATCAGCTCGGCTGGTGCCAACCAATCAGCTCGCTGCTTATTTAGCCAATCAGCTGGCTCCTAGGACTATATAAAGCCCAGGTTTTGCCCCAGACTGACAACTTCTTTTGGGGCCCTTCCGCTTGTGGGAGCCTTTCTGTCTTCTTAATAAACTCCTGCTTTCTCACCCTCCAATTGTCTTCTTCTCAGTTTTCTTGGGCGCAAGATAAGAACCCAAACTGAAGAGTTCCCGATGATCGTCTGACTTAAACATCAGCAGACTAAAAGACTTCGGGACTTCTGCAGTTCTGGCTACTTAGAAGGCTAAGGCGGAAGGATCACCAGAGCCCAGCAAGTCGAGGCTGCAGTGACCATGAGTGTGCCACTGCACTCTAGCCTGGGCGGGCTACAGGGTGAGACTCCAATTCAAAAATAAAAAAATAAAAAAAACTATACTTGCCAGGGGGCTGTCTTATCAGACAAGGGTCCTGCTGACAGATCGGAGCTAAAACTGACAACATAGCTGCCAGCGAATAGGAGCTAAAAGTAAAACATGATGGAGCAGCCAGAGGATGGAGTTAAAAGTAAAACCAACTACAAAATGGAACGAACAGAGCTGTAACTCGTCTCCGGGCCTGGCTTGCCGACCTATCAAGCAGACAGAGCTACCACATTCTCAGGGGTCTCCACGGCTGCTGGCATTCCGGAGTTCTTGGGGGTTGTCGCAATCCCATCTAGATGGCATCACGTCCTGCCCACCACGTGGATGCCTGGCTGACGCTACAGCTCCTGAAACGACAATGCCCAGCTCACCAGCCAACGGGGTAAAAGCCCATATCATTGTCATGTATTCCATAGATCTTAGTCATGTCTATACTCTGAGCTGAGGCATTGTTCAGTCTTCATCTGTTAACAGACGCGGGAGGCGCGGGGTGTGTGTGTGTGTGTGTGTGTGTGTGTGTGTGTGTGTGTAGAAGAAGTGTATATCAGACAGAAACTAATTCATGGTTTTGGTGCTTTCAAAGTCATTAGATGGGCTGAAGGATTGGAAATCAGGAGGAGTCACACTGCTGTTACTACAAATCAGATACTGGGAAACTTGGACTGCTGCTACTTTTGCTGCTGCCTAGAAAATTATTTCTCCCAACCTGGTAGCTGGTGACTAAGTATGCAATGCTGATTCGTGCACCAACACACATTCAAGTCTCTCTCATTTTTTTTTCTCAACAGCTATTAATACAACATTAGCTTCTGATTCACTTCCATCTACACAACACTGTTTGAGTCCATTAACAAGTGGAATTGTGTATGTATCAAGAATACAAGCTGAAAATATCTCTATAATTTTTTTTTTCACTTTCCCACCAATCAGAAGAAACTAATTCTGAATCTGAACCTGAACTATAATCTTTTCAAAGGACTTGGGCACTGACTCCATGGTCCAGATTTCTTCAATAGAGTAAGATCTCCACAACCCTCTGGACTTAAGGATACTGATCCCAAGTACTTTACTCCTAGGATCTTCTTAGGGTAGATTATGGAGCAGTGCTAGACTAGTCTCTTGCTAAATGCTTCCTAGTCTAGCACTGCTCTATAATGTTACATTTTGTGCTGGATAGTTCATGAAGGTTGTATATGTGTGCACACATGGAAGTGTATGTGAACTAGTATTCTAAGATTATAGCAATGTCAAAGAACCTGAAAAATATAGGCTAGGATTTGCTTATTACTCTACTTCCGAGCCTAAAATGTTTGTCTTCCCCAAGATTTCTTTTTCTTTGTGAGCTAAAAATAATCATTATTACTCATAGGTGGACCTGAGCATTTATCATAATACTAAAAAGAAAAGGATTGGCAGTAGTGGGACTTGGCCAGGGGAGGGAGGAGGAGCACATAGCAGCAATAAGTGTTCTTAACAAATCAGGTGAAGTGGGTTCCAAGGGAAGAACCAGACATCACCTGTATGGCTTATGTACCTAATCCTGAATTGTACCTCACATCTTTAAAATAAAAAAGATATAAAAATATTAAGTAAATAAATAACTGTTCCAGGCAAAATAGTAGTAGTAATAATAATAATAATAATAATAATGATAGTCCATCATATTTCCTGGCATATTTGTCTCCTTTGGTACACTCAAAATAAGAATAATTCATATATTACCTATTGTGTATATAAGTATCAAAATTTGGAAAACATTAACTTAATGTAACATTTTTGAAAAAAAAATGTCCTTGAACCAAGTGTTACCATATTTTCTAACTATTTCACAGGAGATTTGAGTCCTGGGTTATTATGTTTGATAAATGGAATAGTGCATGATTTACAGTAGAGATTTAGTAAATATCAGTTAAGTAAATGAATGATTATAAGTCATAATATTTTCTAAACACATTCTCAAAATGAAGTATCATTTAGGAACATTATTTTGTCATCATTGAATTAAATTAAAAGTTGATAAATAAAAGGTAACATTTCAAATACCCAAACAATAGGAAGTTTAAAACTAACAAATCAAAATATGAATCTTATGAAAATTATTACATATGCATATATAGGTACATATCTACATTTTGATATAGATACATAAATATACATCTATCTATCAAGCTATTATCTATCTACCTACCTATCATCTATCTAACTATCACTAATGTAGGAGTACTTTATATTAAGCCTGAGGGATGGGATGCAGCAAAATAGTGCATTGAGGTAATTTATTGTATTGAAGGCTCATATTAGAAAAAAAAGAAAATGAAAATTGAAATGTAATAGCTTAAGTGTCCAGTGAGGAATTAGGAAAAAAGAAAAGAGATATACCACAAAAAAAAGTTCATTTTAAAACTAAGAGCATAATTTAATGACAAGACAATAATAACATAAAATAATAAAAGATAACATACAAAATCAAAATGGTTGCTAAAGACTAATAAAATAGAAACAGCTTTGGTTAGATTTATTAGGAGAGAAGAAAAGTAGAATAATATTATAAATTTAAAAAATTAGGTTCAGAAAACCTTTAAAATATAATAACCTATCATTATACTTTGGACAAGAAATGTGAAGTCTTACACAAAGTGACACTAAACAAAAATATCAAAATCGATTCATATATACAATGAAGTTTGATTATTCCTTTATTCATTAAAAATCTCAAAGTGGCAATTTAACCATTTTCCATTAGACAAATATTAAATTTAGAAGGTTTACTTGTAAGACAGTTTATTTCCATCTTGTCTAAAGTATTCATCTAGATAATAGAACAGAAATTATTTCTCAAGTTTATAGATTTTGATATAAAAAATCAAACACAATAGGAAAGAAAAATTATAAATCCATTCATGAATGTAAATTCAAAGTCCCAAATAAAAGTTAAGAAAATTAATCTAACAAAATAAAAGCAAGAAAGGAATGCAAAAAAGTTTAACATATGAAGATAATTTTATTTAGCTAACTCTAACAAACTAATAAGAAACAACAATTTTATCTTTTTAATAGACTCAAAAAACATAATATAATGTAATACATTTCCATGATTATTTGAAAAACCAAACAAATGAACTTTAATGAATTAGACTAAAGAGAACTTTCACACCATCTTAAATAATGTCTATTAAAAATACATAAACAAACAAAAACAAACGAGAACTCTACAAATAAATATCATCTTAAAGCAGGAAAAGTTGGAAGTATTCCTTTTTTGCTGTTGTTGTTTTCAAGACTTTATTTTATTTTGAGCAGCTTTAGGTTCACAGCAAATTTGAGGGCAAGGGACAGAGATTTCCCTTGTATTTCCTTCCCATATGCATGAATTATCAACAGAACTCAACAGAATGGTGCAATTTTTGCACTTCCTGATCACTGACACATCATAATTACCCAACATTCATAATTTACATCAGGATTCACTCTTGGAATTAACTTTGTGTTTTTGTGGGTTTTTTAATTTTTAATATTTTAATTTATTTTATTTTAAAGATGTGAGGTACAATTCAGGATTAGGTATATAAGTGGTCATCCTACAGGTAAAGTTTGGGGCTCCCTTTGGTTCCCTCTTCACCTAGTTTGGTATCGCAACACTTATTGATGTTATGGGCTCTTCCTCCCTCCCCTGACGATGTCCCTCTACTGTCAATTCCTTTCTTATAGTATTATGGTAAATGTTCAGGGTTGGCTTCTGAGTGAGAGCATGTGGTACTCAGTTCTTTGTTTCCGTGACAGATCACCAGGTATTATAGACTCTAAATCCGTCCAAGTTTCTGAGAAGTCCAAATGCTTGTTCTTCTTTAAGACTGCATTGTATTCCATTACGTATATATACTTTTTTTTTTTAACCTGGCTTTCTTTTTTAAAAAATTTTTATTATAAAGATGTGGGGTATATCACTTTTTTTAATCCAGTACACCTTCAATGGGCAGCATAGATGGTTCCATATTTTTCATATTGTAAATAGTGATGTAATAAACAGGTATGTGCAGGTATCTTTTAGATAGAATGATGTGAGTTCCTCAAGGTATATTCCCAGAAGAGCGATTGTTTGGTCATATGGAAGGTCAATTTCTAGTTCTTTTAGAAATTGCCACGCTGTTTTCCATAGAGGTTGAACTAGTTTGCCTTCCTACCAGCAGTGTGTGGATGTGCCACCTTTACTCCGCATCCTTGCCAAAGTCTGTTGTGTTTTTCGTTAATAATGGTCATTCTTACTGGGATTAGGTGGTATCTCAATGTGGTTTTATTTGCATTTCTCTAATAATTAGTGAGGCTGAGCACTTTTTCATGTGTCTGTTGGCTGCCTATATGTCTTCTTTTGAGAAGTCTACTCCTGTCTTTTACTCACTTCTTCATGGGGTTGTTTGGTTTTTTTTTCTTTCAGCACATTTGAGTACCTTGTAGATCCTGAATGTTAGGCTTTTGTCAGATCTACAGTGGGCAAATATTTTTCCCACTATATGGGTTGTCTCCTTTCTCTCTCAATGGTTTCGTTTGCTTTGTAGAAGCTTTTCAGTTTTGTTTTTGTTTTTGTTTTTGTTTTGAGTTGGAGTCTCACTCTGTCCCCCAGACTGGAGTGGAGTGGCCGCTCCCGCCCACCGCAGCCTCACCTGCTGGGCTCAGTGAGCCTTCCACCTCAGCCTTCCAAGTAGCTGTAACTACAGGCACGTGCTACCATGCCCGGCTAATTTTTTTGATTCATTGTAGAGATGAGGGCTCATCAAGTTGCCCAGGTGGGTCTCGAACATGCGGGCTCAGGCAATGCACTCACTTCAGCCTCCCAAGGCGCGGGATTACAGGCTGAGCCACCGAGGCCGGCTGAAGCTTTTCAGTTTAATGAGGTCCTACTTGTCTATGTTATCTCTTATGGCATGGATTGCTGGGGTTTGGGTAAGAAACTGGTGGCATACTTCAATTTCCATAAGTGTGCCTCCTGTGTTTTCAAAGATTCTTATAGTTTGAGGTTTTACATGTAGGTATTTGATCCATTTAGTGTTGATTTTTGTGTATTGTGATTGGTTGGAGTCCTGCTTCAATCTTCTCCATGTGGTCATCCTGTTTTCCTAGTACCATTAGGTTTTCCTCTCCCCAGTGGCTGTTGGTGGAGGCTTTGTTGAAGATGAGTTAGTTGAGAAATTTAGGTTTAGAAATTATTATTTTAAAAATTGGCTTTTAATTGTATCAATTTCAGAAAAATGCAAAAATGAAGTAAATACTAACAATTATCTCATTCAGGTTTATAATTCACTATTTCTTTTTGATCAAAATTTTTTTTAAAGGACAAGAAAAACAAGAAGAAAAAGGATTGCCTTAAAATGAATTTTGTTAACATTATTATTGTTGCTAGTTTGAACCTGTTTTTATGTCGTAAAATCCTGGACAATAACATTTGCTCTATCATCTTAATATTTGCTACAGACACCTGTATTGTAAACTCCCTTATACTATTTAATATCCTTCTACATAATTTATAATCTACACCTCAGCTACTGAATAATGGCCATATCTCCTGATTTTTGTGATTTTTTAGTTGAAATCCAGAAACATCACGGTGCATCCAAAATAATTGTTTTTGTTTTGCACAGATCTTTCTAATACTAACTTTTTTCTTTATTTTCTTCATATCTTAAACTTGAACTAAATTAAAGAAATATTCTGCAAAATGCTCAACATCTTTTGCCTATTTCTGAGGCTAAGCTCTCTTTATTCCAAAAAGATATTGAAGGGGAAATAAATAAATAATGTGACATCATTCTTGGAGTGCATTTAGAGAATATTGGTCTTTCCTTGTTGCCTATCTCTATATTATTAAAAAAAAATGTTAGACTATTAGATAGACCACTATTTGTAAGAAGCATTCCAGTTTAGAATAAAATAAAAATGGCTTATTTTTTATTGTTCTTCACAAAAGTACTGATTCTCAGCCACTGCTATTTATGAAGATTAAGCTGTCTTGTAGGTATTTTGACACATACATCTGCAGAATATATATATTTCAAATATGTAGACATATTGTTTCTGCATTACACACAATAACTTTACCTATATTACTACTGATTTTGCTATATATACTCAGAAAGTATAGAATACATTTGTGTGCATCCATTTATACATATAAAATACAGAATCCTGACAATTTACCTCAGATTCACAAGTATTAACTTTCTTCAATCTGAAATCCAATCAGATAAAGGTTTTTTCTTTAAACAGATTAGATTTTGTAATATGTTAACTCTGCCTGCTCACCAGTATATATAGTTTTTAAGAGTCTAAACAAAAGTTATTTTACACATTCTATGAACAGCAAAAAAATCAGGAAAATTTTTAAGGGAATTATTTTTTGGAGTTTGTTTGTTTGCTTGCTTTTGAATTGCTTTGTTTTACTAAGGAGAAATCCAGTCTCAGAAATTTGGAAGTTTTCTGAAATATACCAAATTCAAAATACTTATCAATATAAGAAGTTAATATTTTTCAGAAAACTCTAAGAATGTGTTTCCAAAGAACCTCCAAATATTACTGAAGATCTATAAAGTACTGTCATTATTACAATAACTTTAATAAAATAGAGCCTTTGTGAATTTTAAAATTTGTAAAAGATCAATGGTTCCACAGAATTGGAATAATTTTCTGTAAAAGCTAATCTCAAAAGTTCAAAATAACCTTACAGATAGCAGTCATTAACACTAATAATAAGGATTTTTTAAATACCTTGAGAATTGTATAGAATATTTTTAGAAGACACTATTGTATTTCTTTAGAAGAACACAGAAGAGCTTAAGACTTACAAAGATAATTTTGTGCTTATTTTCTTTCTAAATTGTTTTATTTCTATAATTATTTTCTGCTATATTTTAATTATGCCCTTGAACATTCCTTGTAGGATATCAATCAGCATACAGCTGCCCATTGTCTCCTCTAGTGAATTATTGGTTTGCATCTTATTTACTGACCAACTAATCTTGTGGTTTTAAGTAGATAAAGATAAGTCTAGTACTCAAATTTTTGAAAAATCAAAAGAGCTGATTTACTGATTCACCATGTTATGTCACAATCCCAGCAGGGCTTCCAAAATGTTAAATCAGACCCACTGTGGGGTAGGGGGTATGATCAGGTGCTTCTCAAAAGATGCAAAGAATTGTACAGAAGTTAGATTGGTAAATACAGTTCATTTAGAAAGCAAATTAGAGAGAGTGGGAGAGAGAGAGAGAGAGAGAGGAGATTCACCTCCCCAAGTTAGGTAGAGGGAGCCAAAGCTAGGAAATATAGCCTAGTCAAAACTCAATGAGCACATGACCTGGCCATTGCTTAGCAAAGCAATGGCAAATGGCTCTTTGAGGTTGAATGGTTGTAAACCTTCCTTTTGATGGATGCAGATCATTAAGGTGGCTGGGTGGTGGTCTGTTCCATGTCATCAAGAAGGGGACTGGTAAGCACAGATACTGAATTCAGGTGATGGATGACAGAGAGATGGGTGGGTCAGTCACATGCCTGTTACCATTTTGATGGGGTCTGTGTCAGGAAGGTCACAAAGGGCTGATTAAGTAAACTTGTTTCTTATGCAAATAATTGGAATAATAAAGCTAATTAGTACAAAACAACCTGGGAGGGGTTGTAAAACAATTATCAATTCCAACCTCTGAGAAAACTGTTCTGTCCTTGGTTACTGATTAAAGGGCAAATTAAAGCAAACTACTCCAAAAATATGACAAAACTAGGGTTAAAATGGTTGCACTTTAGTTAAGATTATTTTTTTAAGTTATTACATTTTGATTTTTCACCCTTTCACGCCATAACTGCATTATAAAGAATAGTTCTTCAAAGTATTTTACACTATCAGAATTATCTTAGAATTTAGAAACTTAAAAGATAAAATGGAGTGTGCGTACTATTGATTATAAATTGATATGGGTTTTTTTTTTTTTTACCATTTTAACTAATGTCTAGTTCCATTGTATTAAATCCATAATATTCTATTTTTTAAATTCTGAGTCAGAAGTAAGCATACTTATATGTAGGTATCTTTATAGAAAATTTAGAAATATAATAAAATTTAAAGATACAAATATGACATAAATGCTACATTTTTCCTGTCCCATTACTGAGCCTTAGATAGCTCCCTAACTGGATTAATGAAATTTCCCTCTTTCTATAGACGAGAGAGGTTTATCAACATTTGTTTGTAAAACTACAAAGTGTTGTGACCATATTCATGAGAAGCCATAAAACATTTCTCAAAGATGGAATGGTGTGAGAAGAGAGTAAGATCAAGACCAAGACCAATAGAGGGAAGGGGAGAGAGAGAGAGAGAATGAGAGAGACAGAGAGAGAGAGAGAGAGAGAGAGAGAGAGAAGGAAGCATGATAGATAAATTAAGTGAAAATAAAAGGGAAATTCTGAAATTTTTATATTCTTGGAAAAACACACTGTTGTGTCTGGAGTGTGAGTAAAAACATTGCCAACACACAAAGACACAGAGTCAGGTTATGAATTATGAGTCCTTTAATAAACCGGCAACCGAGAGGGGCTTTATGCCCCCCAAAACTACCAGTCCCGAATGAAGTAGGGAAAGGGTTTACAAAGGCAAAAACTGCTGAATAGGCTACATAGCACGGGGTACAAACATAAGGCACATTAATTTGCATGCCATAAAGCATGAATATAAAAACCATTAAAATTAAAAACAAAATGTGCAAATGTATGCAAATGGTTAGGAAGTTTCCAATAATTGGGGAAACCAAGGGTGTAGGATCTTAGTTACCGGAAAATTACAACCTCTGATTATTGGAAATCTAGGTAGGGGGTCATTTTTAGGTTAAAGCAGCTAAAACAACTGATATGGAGAAACTGTTACAATGTGGGGTTGCTTATAAGTTTTACAGGTACTTCAACAAAAACACACACACAGGTCAGAGGCAAGAATACTGTTGAGCTGAACTAAGTGCCATAGTATGACTGTTTTCTCTGAAACTCATGTAGAAATTTAGTTGCCAATGTAATGACATTGGGTGGTGGGGTCTTGAAGAAGTTATCATGAGGGCAAAAAATTGGCGCCTTTATCATGGGAATGGGTTTGCTCTGGTACCTTTTAAATTTTTTTTAACTTTAAAATTTTTTATTTTAAAATTGTGGGGTACAATTCAGGGTTAGTTATAAAAATATTCAGTATGCAGGTACTTTTTTTGAAGAGGTGTGCCCCCTTCCCCAGGAATATTCCCACTACTGCCAATCCCATATCCCTGCCCCCCCAACCCACCACATTTTCCCACTGCTGTCAGTTCCTTTCTTATAATATCGTGATAGTTGTTCAAGGTCCACTTATGCAAGAGAACATGTGATATAAAGTTCTTTGTTTCTGTGAAAGATCACTCAGTATTATAGACTCCTAGTCCATCCAGGTTGCTGTGAAGTTCATGGTTTTGTTCTTCTTTAAGGCTGTGTAATATTCCACTGTGTGTATGTACCACATTTTCCGTATTCAATCCTCTTTTGATGGGCAGCATGATTGGTTCTATATTATTACTATTGTGAATAATGCTGCCGTAAACATATGTGTGCAGGTATCTTTTTTATAGAGTGATTTGAGTTCTTCTGGGTATATTCTCAGTAGAATGATTGTGGGATCATACAGAAGGTTGATTTTTAGAAGTTTTAGGAATTGCCACACTGTTATCCACAGAGGCTGTACTAGTTTACACCTCCACCAGCAGTGTAGAAGTGTTCAGTTTCACCACATCCTTTCCAGCATCTATTATTTTTTGAGTTACTGATGATGGTCATTCTGAATGGAGTTAGGTGGTATCTCAGTGCAGTTTTAATTTGCATTTCTTTGATGACTAGTTGGATGACTAGTGAGGCTGAACATTTTTTCATGTATCTGTTGACTACTCATATGTCTTCTTTTGAAAACTGTCTATTCATATCTTTTGCCCACTTTGTAATGGGGTTGTTTGTTTTGTTCTTTTCAGCACATTTGAGTTCCTGGTGGAACCTAGATGTTAGGACTTTGTCAGACATAGAGTGGCAAATATTTTTTCCATCTGTGGGCTGTCTCTCTGGTCTCTTCACAGTTTTTTGACTTTGCAGAAGGTTGTCAGTTTGATAAGGCCCCACTTGTCTATCTTATCTCTTATGGCCTGGGCACTTCAGGTTTTGATCAGGAACCGGTTGCCAGTTTCAATTTCCATAAGGGTGTCTCCTGCATTTTCTAAGGTTCTTATAGTTTGAAGTTTTACATGTCGGTCTCTGATCCACTTAGAGTTGATTTTTGTGTATAGGGATAGGTAGGGGTCCTGTTTCAATCTTCTGCATGTGGTCAGTCAGTTTTCCAGGACCATTTACTGAATAGGTTCTCCTCTTTCCAGTGGTTGATGGCGGAGGCTTTTTTGAAGATGAGTTGGTTGGGAAATTGAGGTTTTGCTTCTAGAATCTCAATTCTATTCCATTGGTCTATATGCGTGTTCTTGTACCAACACCAAGCTATTTTGATGATTATAGCTTTATAATAAAGTTTAAACTCTAGGAGTGTGATATGTCCAGCTTTTTTTTTTTTTTAACTGAGGAGTGGTTTGACTATTCCTGGTCATTAATGTTTCTATATGAATTCCTGTATTGTTGTTTCTAGGTCTGAGAAGAATGTTGCTGGTAATTTGATGGGTATTGCATTAAATCTGTAGATTACCTTAGGTAGAATGGACATCTTAACAATGTTGATTCTTCCAATCCATGAGCATGGAATAGTTTCCCACTTGTTTGTGTCATCTTTGATTTCTTTGAGCAGTGTTTTGTATTTTTCATTGTAAAAGTCTTTCATATCTCTGGTTAGGAAGATGCCAAAGTATTTCATTTTTTTGTGTGTGGATATTGTGGATGGAATTGTGCTTTTTATTTGGATTTCTGTTGATTTATTATTGGTGTATAGAAATGCAATTGTCTTTTGTATATTTATTTTGTACCCTGAAACTTTCCCAAAGTCCCTTATCATGGAAGGAGGTTTTTGACAGTCTTTTGAGTTTTTGAGTTATAGAATCATATCATATGCAATGAGGGGTAACTTGATTTTCTGTTTTCCTATTTGGATTCCCCTGATCACCTTTTCTTCTCTGATTGCTCTAGCTAGGACTTCCAAAACAATGTTGTACAGAAGGGGTGAGAGTGGGCATTATTATCTTTTTCCAGTATTCAGGGAAAATGGTTCCAATTTCTGTCTGTTTAACAGTATGCTGGCTGTTGGTTTCCGTAGATGGCTCTTACTATTTTGAGATATATTCCATCTGTGCCCAGATGGTCAAGGGTTTTGATCAAGAAGGGTGTTGGATTTTATCAAAAGCTTTTTCTTTGTCTAATTGTATAATCATGTGGTGCTTGTTTTTATGTATGTTGATGTGTTTACTTACATTTATGGTCTTACTAACTTTGTACCAGTCTTACATCCCGGGGATGAAGCCTACTTGGTCGTGGTGGAAGATTTTTGAGATGGGATGTTGAATTCGATTTGCTGGGATCTTGTTGAGAATTTTGCATCTATGTTCATCAAGAATATTGGCCCAAGCCGGACTCAGTGGCTCAGCCTATAATCCTGCGCCTTTGGGAGGCTGAGGTGAGTGGATTGCCTGAGCCTGGGGGTTCAAGACCCACCTGGGCAGCGAGACCTCATCTCTACAATAAATCAAAAAATCAGCCGGGCGTGGTAGCGCGCGCCTGTAGCTCCAGCTGCTTGGAAGGCTGAGGCTGAAGGATCGCCGGAGCCCAGCAGGTCGAGGCTGTGGTGGCCAGTAGCGTGCCACTGCACTCCAGTCTGGGTGACAGTTTAGCCACAAAACTTCACCACCATCTAGTATACCCATCTGCTCTCTAAATAACACCGAGAAGGACTGGTTGCTCATCCAGCAAGACACGGGGTATCCAAAGTGGAGAGAGTGTGTTTTCGATTTAAAGTGGACTAGTCATACCTAGTGAAAAACTCTAATAACTACTATCAGAAATAAACAAATTGTTATTTCATACCTTTAAAATAAGAGCTTGTTTACAATCTCCATATGTTTTTCTTGTATGGTATGAATATCACACTGTAAAAATTAATCACCACAATAATTTTGTATTCAATATCTTGTCAGAATTGTATTCTCACAAATTGTTTAAATGATGATTATGAAGGTTTTTTTATTCTTAAAACAACCTCCTTATTTATTGGTTCTAGTACAGCTGTCATCTCATTGGTATGATGAATATGGTCTATAAACATTGTATAAGGTTAACTCTCTTTTGGAGAGAAGACAAAAAAGATCTCTAGTTACTTTTATCTTGGGAATTACAGCACTAATAGCTATTGCTGCTTTGGTAACAGTTTCAGCTGTAACTCTAGCTCAGGGAGTTCACACAGCTAGCTTCACTGATCAGTTATCTAAGAATGTTTCTATAGCCTTAGCTACCTAGGAGATTATTGATCACAAGCTAGAGAGCAAAGTTAATGCTTTGGAAGAAGCAGTTCTAGCTATAGGATAAGAACTTGTGACTTTAAAAATTAGGTTGGTTCTTCAATGTTACTCTGAGTTTAAATGTATTTGCCTCGCTCCTTTAGAGGTAAATACATCTGTCCACACATGGGACAAAATTAAAAATCATATTCTTGGAATTTGGAATAATTCAGACTTGAGCATGGACCTTACTAAATTGCATCAGG
>NW_007252468.1:19758-80293 GCF_000164805.1 Carlito syrichta | reverse complement strand
GCCCACTGAGCATTAGGGATCAGGAAGGGCCGTTGACCCTGAGACCACTAGGATGTGTTCGGGAGCTGTTGACCCATTCCCTCCTTAGCACCAACTGTTTTATAGAAACCAGTTTGAATTAGTATAGAATAGTAAAAGGCCATATATCATTATGTTGGTTTCAGGTGTAAATATTGAACGATGTTACATAGCTATAAACAATTAAGAGTACATAGAAACTGGATAAGAACTTCATGTTTTTCCTTATGTTTGAAAAATACCTTTGCTTGAGAGTGGGGAGTATCCTATGTGCACCTGGATCTGTTCATGTGAAAGGCACATGCTACCTTTTGTGTAACCATAGCAGCAGGAGTTCCCGTAATGATAACTTTGCAGAGTTTGGGGTTAAAAACACTGAGATTACACCCATTAAATGGCTTCTGGTCACCTGAGCAGGAGTCCAGTCTCTTTCTTTCTCCCCCCTTTCTTTCTCTTTATATCTATCCCTCCAGTTTAAATCACTGATGCCGTCACATCACCAGAGACCTCCGATCCCTGCAGGGGCCTACAGTACAACTCAAAAAAAAAAAAAAAAAAAGAATATTGGGCTGTAGTTCTCTTTCTTTGTTGGATCTTTACCTGGCTTGGGTATCAATGTGATGTTAACTTCATGAAATGATTTTGTGAGAGTTCCATCTTTCTCAATCACCTGGAATACTTTCAATAGAATTGTTATCACTTCCTCTGTGTATGTTTTGAAGAATTCTGCTGGAAAGCCATCTGAACCAGGGCTTTTTTTTTTTTTTTTTTTTTTTTTTGTAGGTCATTTTCTTATAACATAGACTATTTCCTGGATTGTTATTGGTTTATTTAGGGTCTCAATTTCTTCTTGTTTCAACCTGGAGAGGTTGTGTGGTGTCAAAAATCCTCCATTTGTGGGTTTTCAAGTTTGTTTCCATACAAGTATACATAGTAGTCTCTGATAATCTTTTGTATTTCCTTAGGATCAGTTATGACTTCATCTTTTGTGTTTCTGCTTTGGGCTTTTTGTCTCTTTTTCTTGGTCAATCTAGCTTGGGGACCATCAATCTTGTTTATCCTTTCAAAGAACCAGCATTTAGTTTCATTGATTTTTTTAATTATCTTTTTGTCTTCTATGTCTTGGATTTGGGTTTTTGTTGTGGTGATCTGGATTCTTCTGCTGAAGTTCGGGTTTTGGTGGTCTTGCTTTTCCAGCTTCCTTAGGTGACATGTTAGTCTGTTAACTTTTGATCTTTTCATTTTCTTCATGTGTGTTTGTAGAGATCTGAATTCCCCTCTTTCTACAGGTTTCATGGCTTTCCAGAGGTTTTGGTAAGATGTTTCTTCATTTTCATTTATTTCCATGTATCTTTTAATCTCTGTTTTGATGTCCATGTTGATCCAGAAGTTGTTTACCACCATGCTGCCTTGTGTCCATGTCTTTGTGGGTTTTGGGGGAACTTTGTTGGTATTGATATTTATTTTTATTTCACTGTGGTCTGAGAAGGTGCATGGCAAAATTTCAATCTTATGAAATTTGTTTATGCTTGATTTATGGCCAGGATGTGATCAATCTTAGAGTACGTCCCATGTAGTGATGAGTAGAATGTATATTCTATGGTCATTGGGTTGAGTGTTCTGTAGGTATCAATTAAGTCCATTTGGTTGAGTCACACTTAGGTTTCGGATCTCCTTGCTGATTTTTTGTCTTGATAATCTGTCTAGAATTGTGAGTGGGGTATTCAAGTACCCATCTATGATAGTGTTAGAGTCAACATCTTTTTTAAGTTTGCCTAGAAACTGCTTTATGAAAGTTGGTGCTCCAATGTTGGGTGTATATATGTTTAGGATGGTTATTTCTTGTTGATGCATTGAATCTTTCATCACTATATAGTGACCTTCTGTATCTTTTTAAATTTTTGATAGCTTAAAGGATAATTTGTTTGATATTAAGACCATAATTCCTGCTTTCTTTTGTATTCTGCTTTCCTGAAATTTTGCTTCCCATTCTCTTACTTTGAGTCTGTGAGTGTCTTTTCTGGTAAAAAGAGTCTCTTAGAGGCAATATGTTGTTGACTCATGATATTGTATCCATTTTGCCATTCTATATGTTTTTAGTGGTGCATTTAATCCATTCACATTCAGGCTAATTATTGAAATGTGAAAGTTTATCCCTGTCATGAGGTTCTTATAGAGTTGTTGTTATTCCTATTTGTTTGTTGTCTTTCTTTTGATTTTTGGGTTGATTCACGTTTATGTTCAATCTTTCTCCTGCACTCTTGTGAAGAATGGTAGTGTTCTTTTTTTCCTTTCTTCTGCGCATAATGCTTTCTTAAGTTTCTGGCAGAGCTGGTCTAAAGGCAGCATAAGTTCTTACAGATTGATTTCTTAGAAATATTTTAATTCTCCCTCACTGATGAAGCTTAGCTTCATCAGGTTATTCTTGGTTGAAATTGTTTATCTTTGAGAACTTTGAAGATTTCCTCCAAGCTCTCCTAGCCTGAAGTGCTTCTGTAGATAAATCTGCTGCTATTCTAGTTGGTCTTCCCTGGTAGGTAGTCTGATCTTTCTCTCTTGCTGCCTTTAGGATTTTTTGTTTTACATCTACTTTGTTTAGGCAAATTACTATATGTCTGGGAGTTGGTCTTCTCATCTGTTGTCTTGCAGGGATTCTCGGAATCTCTTGTGTTTGAATGGTGACATCACTGGTGAGATGAGGAAAATTTTCTTGAATAATTTCACGGAATTTTTGTTCCAGGTTGGTCTCTTTCTCTCTTTCTGCCTCAGGAAGTCCAATTACTCTTAGGTTCAGCCTCTTGAAATAATCACTCATCTCTTGAAGATTTTATTCTGTATTTTTTAGCATCTTTTCTATGTTTTTCACAGTTTGGGCTAGTTCTATATTTTGGTCCTCAAGCTCTGGATTTTTTTTTTTTTGAGTTGGAGTCTTACTCTGTCACCCAGACTGGAGTGCAGTGGCTGCTCCTGGCCACCACAGCCTCGATCTGCTGGGCTCCAGCGATCCTTCCGCCTCAGCCTTCCGAGTAGCCGGAATTACAGGCATGCGCTATCATGTCTGGCTGATTTTTTGATTTATTGTAGAGATGAGGTCTTGGCTGCCCAGGTGGATCTCGAACCCGCGGACTCAGGCAATTCACTCACCTCAGCCTCCCAAAGGTGTGGGATTACAGACTGAGCCACCGAGCCCAGCTAAGCTCTGGATTCTTTCTTCTGCTTGACTAATTCTGCTTTCCATGCTTATCAGTTTGCTATTTATTTCATTCATAGTATTCTTTACTGCTGTTATCTCAGTTATCAACTCCTTCATCCTTTCCTCTTGTCTCTCCCCAATTCTATGTATTCTCTCTATCAATGTCTTGATATCTTTTTTTATAATTTGAGACCAGTCATTCTGGGGGCTCTTCATTGTTTGCATTCCAAAATCTGTTTTCTCAGTGTCTTACCACCCAGGGTTCTGTGTGAGACTCACATTCTTCTTTTGGTTTTTCTTAATTTGTGTAGGTTTTCTCCCACCCCCACTTTTTTCCCCTCTTCTTTAGTTCTGTTTTTCAGGGATGGCAGGGTTGCTTTTACTTCTGTTTGCTCAATCTCCTAATATTCCTTATATGAATTCTCTGACTTTGTTCAATTCTGAAGCTGGACTGTGAATTTGGGGCTGTACTTTTTACAGCTTTTAGATTTAATTGAGAGAAGAGCTGTGATTCAAAAATCTATCTCCGATCCCAGTATCCACTGACAGGTGTATGGGCACCCTGGAACCCACTTCCCAATGTCTTACAATCTGCCCATGCACTGGGGGTATAGATTTGCTCTCTGAAGCAAAATGAGGTCACAAAAAGGAGAAAAATGAAAAAAAAAGGAAGGGGAAGAGGAATGTGGAGAGAAAGAAGAGTAGAGGGAAAACAGACAGATATACCAACTAACAAATGAAAAGAGACACAAAGCAGAAAAGATTTAAAAAAAAAACTAAGACATACAGACAAATATACAAACATTGCAACCAATAAAAACCTCCCTGTTGATGTACTCTTCCCATACACAAACAGGAAGTCTAAAGACAAAAAGCCAGTAAAATAATAGAAACAAATCAAGTATGAAGACATTATCAAAAACCGAAAGAAAGAGAGGGGGAAAAAAGCCAAAAACAAACAAACAAAACAAACAAAAACGAGCAAAACAAACAGACAAAAAACAAAAACAAGGAACAAAATTCACTCTGAGGTTGTTCCTGTAAGTCCAATGTCCTTTCAGCTCTGATATCTAGCTCTCAGCACAGACAGCTAGGGTTGCTCACAGCTTGGGTTAGATGTCCCAGGCCTATTGTGGAAGGAGGGTGTATCAGTTCTCGACTCACCCAGTTTGCTGCCTGTCAAGTTTGCCACTCAGATCTGACTTGTCTATGTCTGGTCCAGCATGGGAGCCGGCCTTCTGCCTCTCTCAGTTTGATGAGATTACCTTAGGTCCTAAGTTGGAGGCTGGGTGGAGCTGGGCAGGACAATGCAAGTCTCTGCCTGGTCTGGGACAGAGATAATGACTGTGGTCATTGTTTCCACACCAGGCATGTGACTCCTATACAGCTGTTCCTGATCTTCTTTCTCCACTGATCGGATCCAGGGCTTCAGCTGATTTGCTATAATAGGTGATAGTGTGGGCCAGGCACCAGGTGATGAGAATGTGCTTGATTTGGTAGGAGCTTTCAGGAGAATCCCGTGAACAGCAGATGATCTTGCATACCAGTGGCTCCTTCTCAGGGCAATGGGGGCTTGCAGTCACTTTTAGAGGGGTCCCCAGGTGCTTGAACTTGAGTCTCCCCTCAGATGGACCTTCACTGTCCCACTAGCACACTCCTACTCAGGCAGAGAGTCTTTATTGGCAATTGCTTTTGTGAAGACTCTCACAGTCTGACCTACCTGGTCGCCATCTTGTTAGCATCCTATCATCTCTTGTACCTTTTACCCTTCCAACATGAGTCAGCACTTACATTATGTCAGTCCATGTACTTGGACTTTTCAGTCTTTAGAACTATGAATCAAACAGATCTCTTAAACTATACAGACTGTACTGTTGTTATAGCATCAGAAAATGGACTAAGGCACCAAGTAAAGCTAAGGTTTCAGAAGATATGGACACACGAATTGCTAGCCCTAACACTCATGTATTCATATTAGGGCAATGACATTAATTTATTTTCTAAAAAAGCATATGCAGATATAGTAAACAAAATTAGTGTAATCAATAGTTAGCCTTACCCATTTTAATTTGATTCATCTTTGGAGAACAATAAGTGGAAGAGTTTGGCAAGGATTTATGTCACTGGAATAATCTTAAGAAAAAGAATTTCCGCCGGACTCAGTGGCTCAGCCTGTAATCCCGCGCCTTTGGGAGACTGAGGTGAGTGGATTGCCTGAGCCCGCGGGCTTGAGACCTGCCTGGGCAGCGAGACCTCATCTCTACAATAAATCAAAAAATCAGCTGGGCATGGTAGCACACGCCTGTAGTTCCAGCTACTTGGAAGGCTGAGGCGGAAGGATCGCCGGAGCCCAGCAGGTCGAGGCTGCGGTGGCCGGGAGCGGCCACTGCACTCCAGTCTGGGCGACAGAGTGAGACTCCAACTCAAAGAAAAAAAAAAAAAGAAAAAGAATTTCCACTTTTATAAAAGGTAAGAAATAAAACAAGAGAACTTCTAAGACAAATAAAAACTGTTTGTTTGTTTGTTTGTTTTTCCACAGTTTTCCACAGTTTTTTTTTTTTAGGACTAGGCTAAGCTACACATGTTAAAATGTTAAATACCTTCACTTCTAAATATTGCTTACTGAAGTGACACTTGGACTTGAGAAAAGAAGGGGACACATTCTCTTGGTTTAGAATTGAAAGGAATCAGGGAAAAATTTAGAAATAATAACTGCTATTATTTACTGAAGTTCTTTTGTGTCAGTGATTACTAAAACTCTTAAAATATTTAACTGTAATTCTTATGAGAGAAAATGACAGGTTTAAATCTACTAATCAAAAATGTAAAGCAAAGTGAGCATTAGAGAGCCCCTTAAAACTTTTAAAGAGCTCCGCATCTGCAAATAGAGAGCAGATTTATATGATTGCCAGGATAAGATATAATTATAAAATTCCAGAAATTCTGACAATTTTTTAAAGTCTAATTACATCCCTTAAGGTACCTCAATTCCTAATAGAAAAGGAATGCCTATGATTAGCATGTATAGGAGGAAAATGCCCTGTTCTGATTCCAGTCATAAATAAACTACTATTGTTCTGCCTCCCCAGTCAAGGGTACCCTGAATGAGAGTGATTAGACTAAATTCCCCCAATAAACAGGGTTATTTTCCTTCTAGTGTGTAGTTAACTTGGTGATTTATATTATGTGGATAGAAAAGTGGCCTCATGAGCAATGATATCAGAAGTGATGCAAAATGGTTTCACTGGTTGATCAAAGGTCTAGAAGAAGCATGATTAGATTAGGAATTAAGAAGTCACATAGAGAAGCATGTGGATGGACTTATATGTGTGTACATAGAGTGTGAGTATCTTCATATTCCACTGGAGAAAACCCACTGTGCTAGTGACAATATAAAATAGAGTAGACAGGAACACTTAGCTAGTAGGAGAAGTCAATAGAATTTAGGGGTCTCCTTGATCAACACTGTGCTTTCATAATAGACTCACTATTCTAGCAAATATGCTGAAAAGAAAAAAAAAAAAAAAATGATGGTTGCCCTGAAGCACAAAAGCATAAGTTCTCTTTCACCAAGTCAGATCTAGCTATTGTCACTGCTTCACTGCTGAATGTTCAAGTAGTAATAAACAGAGACCAAAGAGACCAACCAACAACTTGAAGGAAATTTACTTATAAGACTCTTTATAGCTGGGCTCGGAGGCTCAGCCTGTAATCCCTTGCTTTGGGAGGCTGAGGTGAGTGGATTGCCTGAGCCTGCAGGTTCGAGACCCGCCTGGACAACTTGGCGAGCTCTCATCTCTACAATAAATCAAAACATTAGCCGGGCGTGGTAGCACACGCCTGTAATTCCAGTTACTCGGAAGGCTGAGGCGGAAGGATCGCCGGTGCCCAGCAGGTTGACGCTCCTGTGGCGGGGAGCGGCCACTGTACTCCAGTCTGGGCAACGGAGTGAGACTCCAACTCAAAAAAAAGACTCTTTGTAACATTGAAAGGAAAATATTTCACCCTGCTCAAAATTAACACATATTTGAGGAGTGTGTTTTCCTTTCCTGTCATGCCACAGGCAGCAACACTATTCAGAGTTCAGAGAATACCTGATCTGCTAATATAAATCTTGCATGTCTTTGTTTCACACCAAAGGAAGCACATTAGAGAAATGGTGATTCAGCAGTGAATTCATGATCATGGGATCTACTGTCCTGATGACACACCACAGATTCTTGAACAAGTAGCCTTTTGAAAGTACAGTGGGGGTGCCATCTTGGAGGTGGCATCCTGCAATGATAGGATGCTATTGTTCAAAATATACCACTTCAATCAGTGTATATCAACATTTATTTCTGGACTAGCAGTATTATCATGGCCTGAGTACTTAAGAGACATGCAAACTCTTAAATTACACCCTAAATCTACTGAAACAGAAACTCTGTAGGTAGAGCCCAGTCAAGTGTTTCAAACATGTTCTCCAGATGATTCTGATGAATGTTGAATTTCAATATTAACTGCCTTAAAACAGTAGCAATTATAGGTCATCGAGCTCCCAATTGTTAGAACACATTGTCTGAAATTGAAGAGCTACAAATAGGAGTTTATCTTATCATCATGGCATGCATAGCTTCTTGGAGAAATTGCATTTCCTAAGGTCCAAAGGTTCAGGTCCTGGTTCCCAGTATGGGGTTGTGGGTAGAAAGAAGTACTTTCATTAAGATACAAATAAAGAAGTTCTTAGCCGGGCTCGGTGGCTCAGCCTGTAATCCCGCACCTTTGGGTGCCTAGGAGAGTGGATTGCCTGAGCCCGCGGGTTCGAGACCCGCCTGGGCAGTGAGACTTCATCTCTACAATAAATCAAAAAA
This sequence comes from Carlito syrichta, assembly GCF_000164805.1. Taxonomy (NCBI): domain Eukaryota; kingdom Metazoa; phylum Chordata; class Mammalia; order Primates; family Tarsiidae; genus Carlito; species Carlito syrichta. The sequence goes on along the minus strand of NW_007252468.1, from coordinate 72,229 downwards.
TCAACTGGGCGTGGTAGCGCATGCCTGTAATTCTGGCTACTTGGAAGGCTGAGGCCGAAGGATCCCCGGAGCCCAGCAGGTTGATGCTGCGGTGGAGCGGCCACTGCACTCCAGTCTGGGTGACAGAGTGAGACTCCAACTCAAAAAAAAAAAGAAAAAGAAAAAAAAAAAAGTTCTTATGCCAGAAAGGGGAAATGCTACTAATTGTCATATGAAAATAAAAATATACATAATGGGGAAAAGGAGAAATTTTCTTGAGAACTAGGTAACCAAACTGAATGACACTTTTTGCTCTTCTGTCCAGTTTCAGCTAAAAATGGGCAAGTGCAGCAATCACAGCCAATTAAAAGCATGGGATCCAGGACTCAACCATAAATAATGCAAGTATAGTTCACCCCTAACTACAGTGGTGGCCTGCAGGTCAATCACAGCAGTAGAATATTCGATTAATTCTACCATCCTGTCTCTTGTAAGCTTTCCCAGAAGTCTGACAAAAATCTTGGAGAATATAAGACTAGATGAATTATGAATGTGAAAATTAAGTTTAACCATGCAGATTTTAGTGGCTGCTATCAGGTATTTATTTTGATTTCTGTATTGTCAAGTGCACGTACACCTCAGGTGTTCTTAGTGTTCTTTTCTAATAGCTATCTTCTTTTTGCTGTTTCCTTCTGTAAGAATTGTTCTGGATGTAATGGATCAAATCTCCTGGGATATTATGCTAACCCTCTCAAAGGGAGCTGCATGCAGTCTTTGACAGACTGATAATACCTTACAAAATGTCATTTCTCTTGTGTTAAAATGACATCAACACAGAGGTACACATTTTAGAATTCCCCAAGTTATCAGGTTTGATCTAGAATATCACCCTTGCTTAGCTTTTTCTAATGCTCTGCCCTGTTTATTACTCTTTTACAGCAAGCATTCCTAAAACAGAAACAACAAAATAAAGCAAAAACTCCTCTTATAATGTCTCTAGCGAGCTCAAATTAAGACATATTTTTCTCTAAAAACTACATAGAGCACATATTTCAAAATAAGGACATAAATAAAGAGATATAGACGTCAGAGGACTGAACCTACAGAAGAGGTGAAAATTTTACAGTATAAGGAGGATTGAGATTTTGGAAAAAGATTGGGGCAAAAGACATAGAGATAAGAGTGAAACAGAGTAAAAGTCTTTGAAATAGTAGGTTGGGCTTCTAAACAAAATATTTTAGATTGAGTGGCTTATAAACAACATAAATGTTTTTTTTTTCCTACTGGAATGGAGGCTGAAAGTCTAATATCAGACTGCCAGTACTGTCAGATTCTGGCAAGGACCTTCTTCAGGGTTGTAGACAGTTCTCTTCTAATTACAAAGCACAAAAAGAGCAAGACAGCACCGATTCCATTCATTTGAGTTCTACCTTCATGACCTAATTGTCTTTCAAAAGTTCCACGTCAAAATACCTTCATATTAGGATTTCAACACATAAATTTGGGGTGAACACCAACTTTCACTCCATTGAGTCTTTAAATTAATTATTTGTAATTTAACATTTTATGTTTGAAATATCATATTTATGGGATGAAACTAATAGCATTTCTGATACATTTGAATGTATCAAGAAAATGCAGTAGATCACAAACTGAAACTGTACCAAGTATAAAGAAAGCTAATTCTATTTATTAAAAGCTGTAATGATAACTTCAGAAAAAATAAAAAGTTACGTAGGTAAGGAAAATTACATAATATAAAGTTTAGTAATATATTGCCATCAAACCTTTATATTATAGACTCTGTATATTGCTCTTTATTTTTTTTAAGATTAAAGGATTTAAAATGCTTTCCATCCAATATCTAACCTTCACTGTATATGCTCTTGTTATCTAAATTTTGAGTTTTATATGTTTAGTCCATCTATTTATTCAGATGTACTAATACATATATACTCTATTTCTTTTTTCTTTATTCTCTCATGTGTTCATAATTATTTCCTTGGATAATTTCCTCCATCTCAGATACCTTTTTGTAAAATACTCATTCTTTAAATATCTAAATACAATCATTACATATTTTATTTCTTAAAATATAATTTCACATATTTTTATAAAATTCTAGGTAAACGATTATGTTGTTGGAATGTTACAGAGCCATAAAAAGGACAAAATTATGAACTTTGCAACAACTTGGGTGGATTTAGAGGTTATAATACTGAGTGACCTATCACAGAAACAAAGAACCTAGTATCACAAGTTCTCATTCATAAGTAGACCTTGAAGAGCTATCTTAATACTCTAAGAAAGGGATTAGCAGTAGTGGGAAACTGCCAGGGGACGAGGAGGCACACCTCATCAACAAAGGTATCTGCATAATGAACATTTGTATATCTAACCCTGACTTGTGCTGACATATTTAAAATTAAAAATTAAAAAAAACAAACAAAATGTTTTCCACTGTTTCTGATTTTAATTATTACTGGTAAAAGTCATCTTTGTCAGTCTTTTGCACTTGCTACTTTGAAAATAATCTTTGCCATCATACAATTTTACTGCCGGTCAAATAGATATAAAACATATGTATATATATATACGTATATACGTATATATATATATCAATAAGTTATCTTAGAATTTGTTGTGGTGTATGTTTCTGGGAATATATTTCTTTTATTCTAAAAAGGAAACATTATTACGTCATCAGTCTCTCCTGGAAGTTTTACTATGCTTATGTTGGTTATTCTCACTATATCCTCTAAATATCTTCACTTTTTCTTCAGATAGTTTTGATCTCTTTGTTTCTCTGTGTTGTGTTTTCTTTAATTTCTTCAAGTCTATTTTCTACTTCCCTAGTTCTTCAGCTGTGTCATATATGCTATTAATTTTAACTTTAAATACTATTATTATTGACAAATTACCTGAATTTGGAAATTTGGGTGGTTTTGTTGTTGTTTTCAAATATGTCTGGTCAATTTCTTTAGGGGAATGGGGTCAAAGGCTCATTTTGTTCCTCGGGCTGGAGTGCAGTGGCATGATCACAGTTCACTGCAACCTTGATCTCCTGGGCTCAGGTGATTCTTCTATCTCAACCTCCAGAATAGCTAGAACTACAGGTATTCACCACCACATACAGCAATTTTTTTTTTATTTTTTATTTTTTTTTTTTGGTAGAGACAAGGTTACCAAGGTTGGTTTTGAACTTCTGGGTGCAAGTGATCCTCTAGTCTTGACCTCTATAAATCCTGGGATTATAGGTGTCAGCCACCATACCTGGTCTGTCTGGTCATTTTTAAGTCTTATGATTCTTTAAAAAGTTTTAATTTATTTAAAATACCTCATAGTAAATATGCCTAATTCATAAAAGCTTGGTAATGTGGCACCCAACATTGCAAATGTTTTCAAGTTTCTGCTATTAAAACTACATTTCAATGAATTTTGTCCTAAGAATTATGGGTTTTATTACACTAATGACTTGAAGATTATCCTTAATGTGAATAGGGCACTCAATCACTTGAAGCTTGAAAGAGAGTCTAGCTGATTTGGTCTGAAGTTTAGGTTGCATCATTTACTACTATGTAGCCTTATGCAAATCAATTAACCTTTCTGAACCTCGGTTGATTCATCTGTAGAATAAGAATAATGAATAACTCTCATGTTTTTATTAGGATTAGAGTTGCATATAGTTAGTATAGTGCCAGGCTCCAAGTTGGTGTTAAATAAATGTACCTATTACATACAAAAAAATAAAATACCAATTGTAGGGATATAAGACTATGATGTAAGATTTTAGTCTCTGAAGTTTCAATTTTGGTATTATTATATCAAATTTTTTTCAACTCTCATGATAATTTGTATGATTTTATGTATTTCTTTTTCAGTAGAAATCATAATTAAGTTCTAAAGTTTGGATTTTTTTTCTGGAGAGATTTGCACTTGCTTCTACCATATGTCTATGATGGTTAAAATAAGGGGATAATTTACGTGTGTGTGTGTGTGTGTGTGTGTGTGTGTGTGTGTGTGTGTGTGTGTGTGTGTTATTGTAGACAGTGTGAAGAGTATAAACTCAGGCCCAAAATCCAACTGAAAGCCAGGCTTTAGCTACAAAGTCACAGGACAATCTTTTTCTTTATCTTATTCAGATCTAATTTGATCCCTCCACAATACTCTTATTTCCTACTCTATTGAGCAACTTATTTATTCCATCAAAATATCAGAAAATCTAGATATCAATACATACTTTATTAAAGTTTTTAAAGAGATGGAATTCCTTTACTTAATTTCTTATCTTATCAAAATTTTCCTTCTCCTTTGTCACATAGTTCCCTGTTACCTGACATGCCTTATTCAGAACTTCATTTTACTAGCTCTTATTCATGATCAGAATGACCTTGCCACAGACTTTCCAAACTCAGCATTTTCTTATGCTGGAAAATATGTATCTTCCTCAGGTTCTGCCTCAAGTTCATACGAATCCATCATATTCATTCTCAGTTTCTCATTCACAAGGACAGCGAGGGATCAGAAATGGCAAACATTAAAGAAAGCAAATACATTCAGCAAACAAAGGTAGAAAGAAACAAAAATATTGAAAATAAATTTAAATGTTGAATTGTATAGAATAATTTTATGGTTATTTAGACTCTAAAATTTTCATTTATTGATCAAAATCTCTAGAATAAACATATAACATCTTTCCTTGAAGAAGTCCCATCAAATATTGCTAAGAATTACATTAAATAAATATTAGCTTTCTTTAAAAAAGTCTTTTCAAAACTTAAATATATCTTTTACTTATACTGTATTTTTGTCAGTGAGTAATAAGTATAATTTTCTATGCTACCTTAGACATATTTTGTCATTTTGGGGTATTTTACTTTTCTTATTGTTTCTTTTATTGGCTACTATATGCCAAAAACCTGGCCCTTCTTTTATTTTTAAAGGTCCAATTTCAATGAATCCTTTCTTAAAACTTTTTAAATTGTTTTCTTTCTGTCTGGATGGTTTATTGTCATTTTGTATATTTCTGACTCCATTAATTAATTAAATTTTAGTCTAAGTAGCATCTCATTTATTATGAATTATGCAACTACTCAAATAAATCATGCTTTTCCTGATGTCACTCTCTTTCATTTCTGTCTATTTATACTTTTTATAGAACTTACCAGAGTGTAATAATGCCTGTCACATACTAGATGCTAAGTAAATATGTTTAATCAATTTAAGAAATGTGGTATTATCTTCCAAGCTTTTATAACACTTTCAAAACAGGATACACTATTGATTCTGGTAAAAATCTTTTCCCCCAAAATACTTTTAAAACTGACATTTGAGTAGTCTGGAGGGCATCATATGACACTGATAGATTTTTAAAACCATGGAGAATAGCATTCTCCAGTGACTACCTAACTGTGGATAATAAATCTTTACATAGAATTCATTTTTATTGTCAAAGCCTGGAAGATTAACTGCTGTTAAGAACTAGAGAGAATAAAAGTAATCAAATGAGGAAGAACTACTGCTTGTTTTATAGCCTTTTGTACTTTACAGAGGATATAAAAAATTGAGTAAGGCACTATCTAAGAACAGTGTTAAAAGTCAGAAGTGTCACTGATTGATTTCTGGAGATCATCCACATCAGTTTGAAGAACCAGAATAAGTCAAAGTTGTTTTTCTTTACCTCATAACATTACTTGGATATTGTTAATTGTAATTCTTAAAACAGTTGAACTAATGCTTCTTAGAGCAATGTTCTCTGTTTTATTTTACCCTTCATGATTTCCTAGTCACTAATATACAAAAATAAACAGTCTGACATGTAAAAATAACAACAGAAAGTTGCATGTTCTTTCTTTTTTTTGTGGATCACATAACAAATAAACAAAAACACTGATTTCAAGATTTATTTTTGGACTCAGAAATGAGAGAATGTGTCTCAGTCTCACTCTAAAGGACTTAATTTCCTCCCAGAAGATTTTTAAAAACGTAACTTCTTAACATTATTAATTTATGTATATATAGTTTTAAAATCAGAGTCTGGAGCCAAAAGATTAATTTCTTTTGTCTACTGAATTAATATGAGTCTCAACTCATGAGTCATGTGATTTGCTCATTTTTATACATAAAATGTGAAATTCACAAACTCTAATTCAGTATTTTAGTATAGTGAATATGGATCATTTTGTGCAGATTATTTTTTCAAATGTAATTTCTGTTTTTATATTATTTATGTAGAAAACAAAACCAAAGTCAATAGAGACATGTATCTAAAACAGTTATGTAATCAGTAAAGTAATCACAAATAGTAGAAGTCACACTATAATTGTGACGTTTTTCTTTTTCTTTTTCCTTCTTTCCATCTTCCATCTCTCCTCTCCCCATAATTTCTTGATAATTAGAATAGACACTGGAGAATCAACACAGGTAGAGAGAAATATTTGGAAATTGGCTCCTATATTTCAGAGGCATCTTTATCATTCATGATGAAGAGAAGAAAAATATAATAAAACAATCTTAGTTTCTTTTATAACAACTATAATGTTGAATATTAAGATTATAGTTAGAAAATGCTTAGATTATAGTTAGAAAATCCTTATTGGAAACAAGAATGTGAGTCTTATTCTTGGCTCTGGAAGGAGGTCAGCAAGAACACTTGGAAAAGGATATAGATGTTGGAAAGTAGTGACTTTCAACAAGAGATAACTTTGCTCTAAAGAGAGGAGACATTTGGCAATCTCAAAAGCATAATTGGTTGTCACAACTGAGGAAGATGTTATTAGTAGTTAGTATGCATGGGCCATGTGTTCTCCTAAGCCTCGTATAATGAACTGGATAGCTTTCTCTAAAAAAGAATTATTCAGCCCCAAATTTAAATAGTCTAAAGATTGGGAAGCCCTGTTCTAGAAAATAGAAATAAAACTGTATTCCACAAATATTAAAATTTATACATGAATGCCACCACTATGGGAACATTTTTATAGTTTCACTATTGTAACGTTAAGAAAAGTAAATTAATGTAATATTTATGTGTAAGTTAGAACTGAAAAAAATAGTTAAATAAAACTATAAAATACTGTTTGTGGTATTTAGTGGTTAAACTACTCATACTCATGAACATTTACAGTGTAATACATGCTTACAAATTCAGTTTACACTTAGATAATGCAGTACAAATTTTAGATATAGAGACAATTGTTTGCTTTTCTTGTCAGGATGCTTCTGATTCTCTGCTGAAACTCTTTTCTATGTTCTTGTCTGTGTTTCCTGTCTTAATGTCTTGGAGATTCCTCCTTGTTCATTATTCTCAACAACTGAATCTAAAATTGTTTGAGTGTATATTTCCTTATTGGCCAGGCAGCTTCCTCAGACTGCTTTCTGCTAATACGGAGTTGACAGCAAGTGTTCCTTTAAGGTCTGGACAAAGGCTTTTGTAGAATAGGTTTTTGTTTTTTTTGATTATAAAATATTTTCAATAAAATAGTATGTTTCTAATCTATTTGCTTCATTTACCTCCAGGTGGAGGTATGTATGTAATGGTTTTTATTCTTTTTTATTTTAAATATGTGGGATACAATTCAGGGTTAGGTATACAAATGTTGATTGTGCAGGTACCATGTTGATGAGGTGTGATCTTCCCCCTGGGCAGTTTCCCACTACTGCCAATCCTACCTAAACCCTCTATGCTTGCTGACTCTTCTTTATTTTCTGTTTTCTGTATATGATCCATCCATCTATTCTTCATTTGAATTGTGGCAATTCTAAGGCTTTCAAAAGTAATGAATTGAATGTCAAAATGTTAACCTCAAATCAAAACTTTGTCCTTGGGCTAGCCCTCAACATTTAGCCAAAACAACCTAACACAAAGCTATTTAGGAAGATTCTTCATAAAAATCTTTTCTCTTTTTAATTTAGAAACCGACTCCATTGACTGCCTCACTCTGCTAATTTAGAATACAGACCTAGAAAAACTATTCTTAGGAGAACTCATTCTTCAGTCACTTCTTGTATACTACTTGATTGTTTCCTAGCGTATTTCAATAATATCTTTCTAAAAATGTTAAACACTAGAACACATATGCACACCAATAATTCAAATCTTTCTGTTTCCTTCAGAATTATAGAATTAATAGATATATAATATGCCTTCCAAGTTGTCATCGAGTATTACCAAATGATTTGCTACAGAATAACAAGAAGTATCTGGTTTCCAGCCTGGAATGTTTGTTTATTTGCTAGTTAAAGCTTGAGTACTAAATCATGCTATATTGTTTAGTTTTTCTTGTATCAGTAATCTACTTCCAGGTACCAATTAATGTATTAATTACGGTATATGCTGTACTGCTTTAATAATGAGACCTCAAATCAAGAGACTCAAAAAAGAAATAGGAACTTATTTATATATTGCCTAACAACCCAGCAGAAGTACAAGTTCAAGGGGGAAAGAGCCAATTCTAGTCCACAAAGTCAATTAGGTTTAGGTTCCTTTCTTGGTAACTTCTGGTTATTCTGTCATTTCCTCGGTAGTAATCCACACTGTTCACTCTGCACAGATCACATGTGTTCTATCACGTAACAATGTAAAAAGTTAGAAGTAGAAGTCAAGTAATTTTTAAACATAAAATGGAAACCTACAACTTATACGTATCCCTTCTTTTCACATTTCATGATCCAAAATTTAGTCACGTAGACACACCTAACTGTAAGTGAGGTGAAAAGTGATTCAGGGAAGGCAACTCCACTAGCCACATATTGAAGATGCTGTTGTGTAGAAGAAGTAAACAAAATGGAGAAGCAATCTCTGATAGAATGTATTTCTAAAGGAATATTAAAGAATAAGGAGAGGCCATTGAGAAGTTGAAGGTTATGAACACTGATTTGTGGCCAGGTCCATTTTATATGGTGATGTGATAAAAATAAGATGCCAACTGAATCTAACAGATTATATCTCAGTGAAACAAGCAAACAAAATAATTTTGATTACATAAAAACTGGTGGAAAAATACACATTAGACTCAATACTATTGGCAAAGGAGCTACACAGTGGGGTAAGGGGGCGAAGGATGGAAAGAAGCAATTTGCTTGGGGCTTTTATACTTTTTTTTAACATTTGTTTCACATGTAACAATAAAATTTTAGAATGGTTTTAATGTGCAAAACAATAAACCAAGGAAGTTTTGAAAGTATATTACTGCAAACTATTCTGAATTTTTAAAATATAACCATTAGTCCTCATTATTCAAATAATTGACTGTCTTGTTCATTCACCAAATAATTAATGAATACTTACATGCAAGAAGTTATAGAAGCCTAAGGATGCAACCATAAATAATTTAGAAAGTATCCTTGACCTTGTGACATTTTACACTTTAGTGCCATTTATATAAAAATAACCAAAAATTTAAATGTAGAGTAATCCTTGTTCTGATAAGTCAATCACTGCAGGATAAGCTATGAGAACTCTTGGACTAGTCATCTGAGATTTGAGCACTGAGAGAAGAGCTGAAAGATCTGCAAGAAATATCCAAAGTAAGAAGAGATGAAGGATGCGATTCACAGAATTATGGGTACTTATAAACACCAAAGTGGCTATGAAAAATAGTATGGTGAGACTAAGACTAGGTCACAATATTCTAAAAACTCAAGGTTATTGTTTAAGAAGATACATTTTAATGTGGCTACAAAGTCAACTTTAAAAGTTTAAAAAACAATTCTGAGAAGAAGACTTCTCAAATATACATTTTGGTCTTGTTTTCTTCTTAAATTCCCTCTGTAGCAAGACATAATAGAGTAACAGGTTGTAGAGTAAGGAAACATATGGGATTTTAAAGTTTTTAGTGATCTCAAGAGAAGAAGTAAAAATGTGAAAATTGAAAAGATGTTGTGCTTCTTACTGAGGGCTAGAACTTTTGAAAGTGGATTTTTCAGGTCCTGGGGTAACCAAGACTTTGAATTGAGTTTGGTGATCTCAAAAAGAGGTTTCCCCTTCTTACTTCCTGTCTGTAGTCTCTGGAAGACTTAAACAATTTCTCTTATTTCACTATAGTAATGACTATATTGGTGAACTACAATATTTGTTTGCAGTAGAGAACAACTTTTTTCCTACTTATGCTCCAAAATGATGGAGACCTGGAAGTTTCAGCAAAGTGCTATATATTAGTATTTTGTTTTACTTTTTTTACTTTTAAATTTTGGTTTACAAAAGTGATTTAAAATTTTAAAATCCACTTAAACAATAGTTTACCAAATAGAAAAGTCCAGTGTATTTCATCCATAGCAGATTTTCCACACACTGGGAGACCACTACTACAGTGTGACCCTATGGATACTAAAGGATCACAGAGAAGCAAAGAAACTGCAATCTGTCTGAGGATACTTACTGACTAGAAAACAGAAAATAAATATTTAAAAATCAGAAAAGGTTGCACCCTGATATAGTCAAAATAGCTGTCATCCAGGAATATAAAATGTTAGTATGATCTGTAGAGAAGGTTCATTTTATGCACAAAACGACTTACCAAATTTTTATTTTTAAAAATAAGTAATTCAAAAATAAATGTGCATATTTATATATATTTAACACTAAGACTCAAAAGTATATGTCTATTAAGAGCTAATAACTAATGTGGCATCATAAAGACCACTAGAAAAATATCAAAACATCAAATTAAATAAGAAGTAGTTGTGTAAATTGGAGAAAAAATGATCATTACATCAAATCTCTTCAATATTAGTTAATGGTCTAGCTATTGTTATAAAAAATTAAAGTGAAATAATAAGACAAATAGTATAGGTCATCAAATTGAGTTAAAATATATTTATTTTAATATAATATATGTGTGTCCATAAAACTCAATAGAAGTTAAAAAAATCAATTAAAAACCTTGTTATAATGATTATATTCATATATGTTTATTTTACCACCCACATATTTCTAAAATAATAGAAAAAATTAAAATATACAAACCAACAGTGCAAAACAGAAATGGAGAGCTGAAACCAGTAGATAAGTTATTTTAGCATACATTTAGAAGATAGAAAACTGATCGTAAATTCATAGTCATTGCCACAAACCCATCTGTGCAGAGAAATATCAAGTAGAAGATAGTAGAAAAAGATAGTAGGAGAATAGATGATGCATGTTGTAAGAGATGAGATTTTATAAAATATTAGGGGTCCCTCGCGGAGCAGAAGGTCAGAATAAGATGCAAGGAGAAAATAAAAGAACAGCCTTTAAATTCATATAGTAAAGAAAGCATATATGTTATATATATAGAAGTTGTTATTCCAAGATCAGAACACTAGAAATAAAAATAAAAATAAGCTTCTATTCTTCAATGATAACTGAGGTGTATCCTGAAAAAAATAAATTTAAGACTCTTATGAAAACTACTGTCCCTCCCCAGCATGAAGGAAAATAAAAACAATTATTTTCAATTACCCAGACATGAAAGATAAATTATTTTAGATAAGCTAAATTGCCTTTAAAAAGTATACACTCTAACATTTAGAGTTGTCTAATTTTCATCTTGACTAGTGTTTATTTTACTGGAAGAATGACTAAATTCTAAAATATATCTTTTCAAGTACTTAGTGTATTCTTAAAATGCTTTCTCCTTTGTAACAATATTAGAAGAGAAGTCCTTTAAGAAGTGATTGAGTCATGAGAGTTCTGTCTCATTAATGGATTAATTCCATTATTATTGGGTGAGTTAGTTGTTACAGGAGAGGGTTTTTGAAAGAAGGATATCACTTTCTCTCTGTATCTGTGCTCATTTCCACCTTCCACCATTGTGCCATGGGATAACTTTTGTCAGATGTAGTCTCTGTGTTCTTGCCAATTCACTTCTGCCCAATATAAACTACCCAGTCTTGGATATTCTGTTATAACAGCACAAAACAAACTAAGATGGAAAATTGCTACTAAAAGTAAAGTTGGTCCTATCACAAACACCTGAAATGTAGTATTCTTTATAGCAGCAGAAAATTGACTATGGAAACTGCAAAATTAAAGCAGCCTAATTGAATGAATGTCAAAATAGAAACTTAAAAAACTTACTAAATACTCTTCAAAAGAAGTTGGGAACACATGGACTTGTAGAATTACTGTATGTTGGATAATATTTTCACTTACTTTCTAAAGCATTAATAGCTGTCCAAATCTAACTGTCATCATTCTTACACTTGAATATTTTTATATCCCTTGAAGTCATTTCAAAGCAATCAGGAAGCCAAATCAGCCACAAAATAAAACTATCACATGATGACCATACAGAGTATATTGATTCTTTTAAAAATTCCCTGTGATGGAATAGGATAATTTAAGCATTTTTTTACAGTGTGTCACATGAGAGATATAATATTGTGCCATTTTAACAAAATATAATTGTTTCAATTCTGAATTACTAAAAATTAAACTTTTACTAAATTTGCTTTTTTTTCCTTAAATTAGTTTCCAAGGTCAATTAAAATTCTGGTTAAGTTTTTTGGAGTAAAATACATAAATCCTCACTAGTTGGACAAAATTAGATATATAATGCAATGTAAATATTATGAATTGTAAATGAAAGCCAATCTTTTAAACAAAAACCAAAACAAAATTTAATTTACATTGGTTGGCATGCTTTCGTGAACATATCTGTGTTAGCTAATTTTAGTCATTTATTTTTAGATTAAAATGCAGAAAGAAAGACAGCCAATTGAATTTATATCAGATATATCAGACATTTTTATATTTCAGAAGTCTCTGCAATTAAAGAATTGCTTAATATATTGAATTAGAAAGAGTACACTTGTAAAACATTTCTTCAAGAATACATTGATATGTTTTAATTTCTATATAATTTTATTACATTCCTAATTGTTTGTTTTTCATTGCAGGAGAAAAGTATGCATATATTTGAGTTGCATGTTCAAAATGCAATTTTTTAATTTAACAAGTAAGTTTTTTTAGATTAAAAAATTAAATTTAAATTAAATTTAAAATATTGTATCCTTGAAGAAATGCTTGACAAGTATAATCTTTCTAACTCAATATATTAAGCAATTCTTTAATTGCAGTGACTTCTGAAATGTAAAAATGTGTAATATAAATTTAATTGATTTTCTTTCTACATTTTAATCTAAAAATAAATGACAACTTAATTAGCATAGGTCTGTTCACTAATGCATGCCAAGCAATGTAAATTAACTTTTTTAAACTTAAAAAAAACTACATGATTAAATAGAAAGCATTCAAAGGACAGAATTTTAGCAAAAAAAATCCAAATTTCATTTGGACCTGCTTATTCCTATGAACTTGGAAAACACTGAAGTAACACAGTAAACTACAAATAATTTAATTTCAAATAGCAATATGATTTTGCACTCATTAATGTATAAAATTCTATTTTTCTACAAAATGACAACTTTTGGAGAATATATCTCTACTAAGTGCAGATACTTCTCAATTTATGATGGGTGTGAATCCTAATAAACTAATCTTAAACTTAATATATTGTAAGTCCACCGTGCTTTTTCACTGTTATATATTCACTATTATACTTTCAACTTATAATAGGTAAACTCCTTGTAAGTCAAGGAGCATACTGAATGCATATTCCTTTTGCTTCATCTAAAAATTGAAAAAAAAAAGTTGCAAGCTGAACCATCACAAAAACCAACTGTCTGTAAATGGCAACTACACTCAAAAGAAGTTGAACTGGTATGAGGACATTTTAAGACCATACTCAAATCAATGTTTAAAAATAAAACTTACTTAAAACACATTGTTTGGCAGCAGATATTTTTGCAGATGCTACTCTTCATTAATTATTTGGAAGAAGAAGATAAAATGCATCTAAAATTTTTTTTCTCATATTTGAAATCTAAAGAAGTGAAGAAAAATGTTACAGATAAGTCTGGCTTCTTGGGTTTTTTTATGATTATTTGCTTCTGCACATGTTTATTTGATTGGAATCATATTTTTTATCCACCCGGACCTTTTGTACATTATCAAATACCTATTCAGATATCACATTCTCTGTGAAATTTTCCATGCTTCCTTGAGATGTAGAGATGCCATCATGCTCTTATAAACACACTTCTCCCTACATGGTAAGATTCTGAATAGCAGAAGATGAGTTATTCCACCTTTTTAGACACTGGAAACCCCAGTGCTTAGCATAGGATATGGCATATAAATCTTCATTTTCCCATTTAAGTTTGATAATGTGTTCAATTCACACGTGAGAAAATTGCATATATCACCTTAAATTATTGCTTTATTCCTTACGAGTTATTTAAGTCTTTATGCACTGTCAGGGAGTGATAAGTACTAATGGAGAGAAATACATTTAAATGAGTGAAATGGAAAATGATGAGAACCTGAGTTCCCATTTTATATATTATGATCAATAGAGACTTATTCTGAGAGACATGACTAATAAAATGATATTTGAACAGAAACTTGAAAGAAGTGAGGAGAAGAAATATTCTGATTTCAGGAGGGAACATACAGGAGGAAACAACAAGCACAAAGCTCACAGGCAGTCACCAAGGATTAGCAAGTTCAAGAAAGAGCCAGGCCAGTGTGGGTGGAGCAAAGCCTAGGTTTAGCTGAAGGGATGGAAAAGAATGAATGTTGAAGTCAGAGAAAATAGAGAACTCCATTATCTGTGGTCTTGTAGGCAATAATAAGGATTTTGATTTTTATCATAATAAAACTGGTAAGGCTCTAAAAGTTTTGAAGAGTAGCATCAACCTCACATATATTTGAAGAAACAACATAGCTACTTTGTGAAAAACAGAATTAAAAAGGCAAGTATAGAGAGCTGGAACTCAGTAGACTGTTCAATAATCCTATTAAGAGATAATGGTGTCTTGGACCAGAGTACAAAAGGAAGAGAAGTGAGAAGTGGCAAGATTCTAGATGTATTTTCATGATGGTGACAATAGGATCAAGGATCTTTATTAGTTTGCTGTGGATGCCATAAAAAAGTATCAGACTGGATGACCTAAGCAAAAGAAATGTATTCTCTCACAGTTCTGGAAGCTAAAAGTTCAAAATCAAGGTGTTGGTAATGTTAGTTCCTTCTCAAACCAGTGAAGGAAGATCTGTTCTCAGGTTTTCTCCTTGGCTTATAGATGACCATTTTCTCCTTATGTCTGTTCACATTGTCTTCATGTGTTTATTTTCAAATTTCCCATCTTTATAAAAACATCAGTCAAATTATATTAAAACCTATATTAATTACCTCATTTTAAAGACCCTATTTCCAAATAAAGTCACATTTTGAGACACTGGGAATTAAGACTGAAACACGCAAATTTTGAGGGACACCATTCAACCTATAACATAATCCAAAAGAAAAAAGAGAATTTTACCTTTACAAACAAAGATTTGCTGGTTATCTTAAATACTCTTTGCTTTATTCATTCATTCAAAATGTAACAGTTAACAATTGATTTGTTGTATAAACTTGTTCCAAGAATGTTGAACATGATAGACAAGCAGTGAGTTCACAATAATTCAGCATCATAATTGAAAATTCCTTTGGTATAATATTTCTCTTATTTGAGGGACTTGCAATTCTCTTAATATTTCAGTTAAAAATACTTCCTAAATACTTAATGAGAACTTAGATGTAAAATAAGCATTTCTCTTCTGAAAGCTAACTCATAACAGATATTACCTGTCAATTTTGGCAGGTCACTTGTTTCTTTAATCTTCTGCTCTCGTCTGTAAAATGGGAATTATATATTGACAGCACAAAACTATAGTCAAAATTAAATAAAATGAAGGTCGAAAATAATCCAGAGAATATAGTAATCACTGAAAAATTGTAAAAATGTCTAACTCTAGTTGCTGTTCATTATCATGGACATCTAAATTTAATCCCATTAACCAGCTAAATGACATAAGCAATTATCATTTGGTCTGAGGGTGGGTTATATCTGTACCCTCTTGAATAAAAGGTTTAATAGGGGAAATTAGAAATTCCTCTCTCATCTTTGAGGTTCTAACAGATGACTGAAAGGGTCAAAAATATTTTTGTATCCCCAAAACATAACACATAGACAGCAGAAGCTTTATTATACACAAATTCCTTATGAATTGCACAAGGAGGGGTTGATATCTCATTCATGTTCATATCTCTCCCATGCCTAGCTTATGACCAACTGCAAATCAAGTGCTCAAAAATAGTTGAAAATCCAGCATTCAGAATAATGATAGGACTATAACATATAAAAAACAGGATCTACTTGGATAGCTCACTAGCAAAGAGTCTCTGGGGAAATAAGAGACAAAATAATGGGATGTGTTAGGGTCAGGTCATGAGGCTTTATGAGACATATGCGGTACTGAGATCTTCCCTTATTAATGTAGCAAGCACTGCATGATAACACCGCACTTCACTGGGAATGGAAAGGTAACTAATATCTGATTCCTATACTTAGTAATCTCTCTTAATATAGTTTCATAGTATTATTACTAATAGCATTATTGATAATAATAATTATTAATAGCATCCACATGACAATGATTCTATTATTAGTAATAATAAGTTGCACTTATATACCCCTTAGTGTGTACCAGGCATTGTTCGAGGTTATTTACACAAGTCAATTATTTTAATCCTCACAAAAACGTATGAGAAATGGAGGCACTGTGATCTAGGGAAATGAACCACTGTGACATAGTAAATGGTGGAACTGATATGTGAACCCCAAACATTCAAACTTCAGTGTCTATATTTTTGATTCACAAAGGTTTTTTTTTTTAAGTTAATTCTAATGTCAAGCAGTGAGTAAAATGATAGACTCAAATAAACACATGCATTTTAAAAGAATAGAAATGATTAACAATGCCATACACAGAATAGCAATTTTTAAAAAAGAGTAATAAATGCTAAGGAGAATGTGGAGAAAGGAGAATATTTGTAAACCTTTGGTAGGAATGAAATTGGTGCAGCAATTATTTTCCAAAATGATGCAGTCATTATGGAAAACATTATGAAGATTATTCACACTGTTATGATGGACAGCAAAAATGCTGAATAAGGAAATGTTCTAGTGACAAATAGATCTGAATATTAATTTTTAAATTTCTATCTATTTTTGTCTTATTATTATTAGTTTTGAGTCAGGGTCTCACTCAGTCACCAGACTGCAGTGCAATGATATAGCACAACTCACCACACTTTTGTACTCCTGTGCTCATGCTCAAGAGATCCTTCCACCTCAGCATCCCAAGAAGCTGGAACTACAGACATGACACCACTTTCCAGCTAATGACTCTTTTTATGAATACATGATCAGATTACTTTATCTTTCTACCAACAAGATTAAAAACTGATTTATGTATGTGTGTGCATATATATACACAAACATACACTTTAGGAAAGAGGTTTTGTATATATAAAACCTCTTTCCTAAAGTATAAATAGTAGACAAAGTTATATAAAGAGAACCCCCTGAAAAATGGAATTTATATATACATGTTTAAACTTCAGTTAACCTTCAAACTTCTCTCCATTGTTGTAATACACCTATTGATACTTTTTCCAATGCTCAAAGCAGTTTTTGCACTCCAATTTTGATGTCTTTTACTGCTTTGGGCATTTTTTTGTTTCATCTTTTTCACATCAGCAAAATATTTCCTTTTGAGGATTTTTCATCTGAGGGAACAACAACAAAAATGTTGCTCAGAGCAAGATAGGGTGATTGAAGAGGGTAGGGCGCAGCGTTCATGCCAATTTGGTCAAAAACTGTTGAACACTCAGTGTGGTATGGGCATGCGTGCTTATAAATCATCCATCATGAAATGGGTAAAACATTGAAAGACTCTCCAAAAAATATTCACGGAAGCCAAATGCACCCTCTCACAACAATCTAGCTGGTACACTGATGCCAATGGTTTCCTAGAACACTTACTCTCTACTACAAGGGGTCTTCTCTCCAAAAAACACTGTTTTGGGTTTTTTTGACCCCCACCCCCGCATATATTATAGTTTAACAATAAGCTCTTATTGTTATGTTTAGTAATATATAAGTTAGTGATATATCTTAATTTAATAATGCATTACATTAATACAATTTGGTGAATAATATGTCAGGTAGTGATAAGTACTATGAACAAAAATTATATAAGGCAGTTTTAGGAGAGCAGAGGAAGGGCATTATTATTATAAAAATAATATTATTATTTTTTAGTATTTGTTATCTTTAAGCAAAATAAGCATCTGAACACTTCAAAACTATCAGTGTGGACTGATTTGCCTAGTAACCACTGCTCAATCCTTACAATTAAATATTGTAACTAAAGAACAAATATTTCAGTCATTGCAATATAGGCTTTTTGTAGCATCCACTTCCAGAATTGTTCAGCCTCTACCCATTACCCAGTTCTAAAGAAGTTTTTACATTTTTAGATATTTGTTATAGCAACACCCTCCCAACTTCCATAACTGTGAGAAATACATTTTTGTTCTTTATAAGTTTCCCAGTCTTGGGTAATTTTCAATGGCAGCAAGAAAGATTTAGAATAGGAATTGTTATTCTATACAAAGTGGTATTAAAATACCTCTGCTACCTTGGTTTTTAAGCAGTGACTTGAAAGTGTATAAAATTATTTTAGGTGAATGGTTTAACAACATTTGGGACAGGAGTGTGAGTGGCCTGCTGGATGCAAATAAATTACATTCTAAAGCAAATAATTGCAGTGTTGTAGCAGATAAAGTCAGATAATAGTTGGTTTAAAGAAAAGTAAATATATATCAAAACCAGAACTGAAAGGGTTTCCGATAATTGAATGTATAATTTGCAAGAAAGAGATGAAGTAATTATGACTCCAATTTTTGACCACAAAACTAAACCAAGATAAGTCACAACATATTGAAATTGAGAAGACTTCACAAAGGACAAATTTGGAGGAGGTAAATCAAGAATTCAGTTTTTCATTTACTTAATCATAGCATTTTCTTGAGGTAAAGTTTAATGTCCAAAGTGTATGTATGTATACCAGTGTCCCAGACACTCAAGATGCATGTTACAGAAATTTTGTTTATCAGAGTCTTGACTCTCATAAACACACATAGACACATACACAAATGATACACAGATCTTGAGATCAAATGTTAAATGTATAACTGGATGAACATACAATTGTCGAGTTATTAGCCTAGGCGAGTCTTTCATTCAGACACTTAAGACCACTGCTTCTCAGAATCTTACGGTTTTCGGGAATGTTAAGTGTACCAGATGGTCTTACAACTTGGCTGATCAGTGAGATGATGTGTTCAGAAGATAGACTGGCATAATGTGTGAAAACAGAATGCAAGACAAAGGGAAGTGCCGGCTTGCTTGCACACAATCAAGTTCTCTGGTGAAAATAAATGCACAGGATTATAAGCTCCCATCTCTGCTTATGGCACATTTTTTTCTGTCCAGTTGCTCAATCTGGGTAAAATCAGCCAAATTTCTAAACATAAATGAATCACTTAATTTATCTTTTCACATGACAGAAGGCTGTTACCGAGACATCTTGCACTGGGATTCCACCTTAAAGATAAAATGGTTTGATTGGTGATACTACTTACAACACTTAGAACTAAATTTTTATGTGACATATTTCATTCAGTAATGCTAAAAAAATTCAATTAAAAATGAATCCTAAAGTTAATGGAACATTTCATTTGGAGTAACATTTATATACATATATCATTTTTTAAACTCAGCAATATACATGTATATAAATTTCATATTTATATAAATTTCTGGACAGGAATTTTAATATCTTTAAATATGCATGTAAGTATATTTGAAAATATAGGTTGTGGCATTATCATTACTTTTAAGTTAGTGAGTTGGCTTTTCATTTTTCTAGAATCTTTGGTTTTCTAGAATCTTTGACTATTATCACAGCACCCATTAGGCTAATAAGGCCAATGCCTGGTACAGTGACTGTAAAAATAAGGCTTAAATTTGTGAAGTTAAGTTTGTATATAGTGCAATATGGCTTTAAAACTACTGAATGTTCATTGAGTTTTTGTTTTAAAAAGTAATAATCTATTTTAGTAAGACCTTATATAACATTATGTAAACATAAGTTATAAATCCTGGCATAAAAATTACCATATAACAACTTAATGGGTGGTTTTGAATACTTTACATTTTCCTTAATTTTTCTATGCTTTTGTGCTTTATTTTTTTGGTCTTTTTTGCAAAGGAAATTCAGTAGTTCTATTATATATAGTTAAGAAGTACAACATGATGTTTTGATATACAAGTACATGATGAAATGATTACTACATTCCAGCAAATTAACATACTCATCACCTCACATAGTTACCCTTTTAAAAATTTCGTTTAAGGTAGAATCATCTTGGCAAATTTTCAGTATATAATGCAATATTACTAACAATAGTCCTTATGCTGTACATTACATCTTTAAATGTATTCATTCTATATAACTGCAATTCTGTACCCATTGACTTGCCTCTCTCCATTTCTCCCCCATCCTCCCCCTGGTAACCACAGTTCTACTCTCTTATGTATTCACATTTTTCTTTTTCAAACGTTGGATTCAGGGAGTACACATGCATATTTTTTACATGGACATATTTTGCAGTGGTGGGAATTTGGTCTCAGGTGGTCCATTTCCCACATAGTGAATATTGTCCCCTGTAGGTAGTGTAGATTTTACATATAAATATGAATTTGCAGTATTTGTCTTTCCTGTGTGGTTTACTTTACTTAGCATAATGTCCTCTAAGTTCATTCATGTCATAAAAAAGACAAAATATCCTCCTGTTACTGCCAAGTGATATCCTATTGTGTGGATATATCCACATATACAAGCATCACAGTTTCTCTATCTATTTATATAACAATGGACATCTAGGTTGATTCCATATCTTGTCTCTCAGCATTGTGAATAATGCTACAAAGAATGAGAGTGAATGTGGTAGCACAGATATCTGTATGAAGTGCTGATCTCAATTTATTTGGATGTATACCCAAAAGAATGATACGGAGTCACATGGTAGTATAATTTATATTTTTTGAGAAAACCCCATGCTGTTGTTCCTAATGTCCATACAAATTTGCATTCCTACCAAGAGTGTCCAAGGTTTTATTTTTTTCACACTCTTACCATGACTTATAATTTGTCTTTTTGATGATAGTCATCCTAGAAGTTGTAATGTCACATCTCATTGTGGTTTCGATGCACATTTATCTGATGCATTGTGGTGTTAAGCACCTATTTATAAACTTTTTGGCCTCTTTCAAATGCATGCATTCTGTTGGGAAAATGTCTATCCAAGCCCTTTGTTCATTTTCTTAATAGAGTTATTTAATTTTTTGTTTTGTTTTTCTCTTTGTGTGAATTCATGATATATGTGGATAATTATACCCTATCTGATAAATGGTTTGCAATTATTTTCTCCCATTCTGTGGGTCATCTTTTAATTTATCTTGATTATTTCCTTTGTTTGAAGTAAAATTTTTATTGTTTGCAGATGTCATAATCCTTTATGTAGAAAGTACATAAGACACAAAACACAATATTAGAACTAATAAATGAGTTCCACAAAGTTATACAATACAAAAATCAGTTATATTTCTTTATAACAATGACAAACTATGTAAAAAAGAAATTTAAAAATGCATTTATGATGGCATAAAAAATAAAATACTTGAAATAAATTTAACCAAGGAGGTAAAAGATCTATGCACTGAAAACTATAAAGCATTGATAAAAGATATCGACGTCACAAATAATTAGAAAAAAATCCCCTTTTTATGAATATGATGATTTAATATAGCTAAGATGTCCATATTACCCAAGTGGTATATGGATTCAACATAATACTTATCGAAATTACAATTGCATTTTTTATGGGAAAAAAATTCTAAAATTTGTATGGAGCCACAGAAGATCCCAGTGGCTAATTAAATCTTCAAAAAAAAAATGTAGCAGGAACAATTACACTTCCTAATTTTAAATTGTATTACAAAGCTATAGTTACCAAAACAATGTGATGGTGACATAAAAACAGACCTGCAGACCAATGGAAAACAATACAAAGCCCATAAATAAACTCTTACTGATTTTTGACAAGAGAACCATACAAACATAATCAGAAAAGGATAATTTCTTCAATAAAATGTTTTTTTGGGGGAAAAAAAGCCCTGAATATTCACATGCAAAATAATAAAGTAGAATTCCTTTCTCACACCACACACAAAAAACAATTAATGATGAAAAAAAGACCAGAGCATAATACTTGAAACTGTAAAATTCCTAGAAGAAAACATAGGGGAAAAAAAATTCCTTGACATTAGCCTTTTCAAATTTTTAAATATCACACTCAAAGTTCAGAAACAAAAGCAAAAATAAGCAAGTGAAACTCTATTAAATATGTACATGCAGTTTTGTTTTAGATTGATCATCCTAATAAATGATACATAAATCTAAATTTCAATTTATTGAGTGCATACTTGTTTTTAAACATTTTATTAGAAAATATCAATCATCCATAAGTATTTCATACCTTCATTTCAGAGTCCCATTTCTCTGTAAGTATAACATTTTCCCTTTCTAAAAATTAAAATGAGTGCTGTTTTCTCCAAAATAAAAAGTGAAATTGCTTCAGTTTCTGAAAGGTGGAGTAAACATAAGTTTTCTTATTCCTTTCACTAAGTACAGCCTACAACCCTGGACAAGCATAAGATCTAGAAAGGTGGTGAAAAGGAAGCATTTAGGCTATAGATTCCAAACCTCAAGATCTGAAAATCACCATGATTGTGAGTTTTCTGAGATTTCATTTTGACTCTTAAAACACAGTATTATTTCTATAGAATCCAGCATCTAGATGAAGAGATAAACACATTGATTAAGGGAACAGAACAGAGAAACTAGAAATAGGTCCAAACAAAATGCTTAACTCATTTTTGGTAAAGGTTCAAAAGCAATTCAATAGAGGAAGAAGTAGTCTTTTCAAAAAATAAATTTGACATTCATATGTTTAAAAAGTTCACCTCAATATAAATCTTGCACCTTACACAAAATTAACTCAAAAAATATGTGAATAGACTTAAATTTAGAAAATACAACAATAAAATTTTAGAAAAAGAAAATATGTTGATAGAACAAGGAAAGAGTACTCGAATTTGATACCAAAATCACAATCATAATAGGAAGCATTCATAAGATGAACTTTATCAAAAAAATACTTTTGCACTGTGAAAGATAGCAAAATAAAAACTTGGAAAAGGTACAAATAAAAGCTATAGAATCAGAGAAAATAACAACAAATCACATTTCTGAAAAATTATTAGTATCTAGAGCATATAAAGAGCTTTCAAAACTCAGCAGTAAAAACAAACAAAATAACCCAATTAGAAAATGATCAAAAGACAGAAAGACACTTCACTGAAGGACATATAGATGACAACTAAATAACATAGGAAAAGATATTTAACACTAGAGAAATGCTAATAAAAGTCACAATCCCTACACACCTATCTAAATATATAGTTTTTAAAACGACAACATCAAAGGCTGATAGGGATTTTAAGATTGTAGATTACTTTTAAAATGCTGACAAGATTTAAAATAGTACAACCAGTCGGGCTCGGTGGCTCAGCCTGTAATCCCGCACCTTGGGAGACTGAGGTGAGGGATTGCCTGAGCCCGCAGGTTCGAGACCTGCCTGGCCAACTTGGTGAGACCTCATCTCTATAATAAATAAAAAAATTAGCCAGGTGTGGTAGCGCGTGCCTCTAGTTCCAGCTACTTGGAAGGTTGAGATAGAAGGATCGCTGGAGCCCAGCAGGTCGAGGCTGTGGTGGCCGGGAGCGGCCACTGCACTCCAGTCTGGGTGGCAGAGTGAGACTCCAACTCAAAAAATAAATAAAATAAAATAAATAAAATAAAATAAAATAGTACAACCACTTCGGAAAACAATTTTGTAATTTTTTTTTTCAAACTAGATATGCAAATGTCACACATTCCAGCACCCAAACTCTAATACCAAATCACAAGCACGCTAGAATTTGTCTCTGAGAAATGAATACTTCTGTTCACAAAATACCTGTGCATGAATGTCTATATCATTTTTATTCATCAGAGCTTAAAACTAGAAACCTCAATATCTATGAAAAGGCAAAGGTAAAACAAGATGTGGTATGTGAACTATTGCACAGCAATACAAAAGAAAGAACTGTTGATATATCTAATAATCTAGATAAATCTCTGGCAAAGTAGGTTATGTAAAACAAGCCAGCTTGAAAAAGTTTACATACTATATAACTTCATTTATATATCATTGTTTGAAATGGCATTATAAAAATGAAGAAGAGAGAAGTTATTTGCAGAGGTTAGGATGGCCGTAGATGCAGTAAAGATGTGGATGTGGGTGACTTCCAAAGTACGATTTCTGTGCTGGAAATGTTATGAAACTTGAATGTTTCAATGTCAATATCTTATCCTAGTTATGATATTGTACCATAGTTTTATGGAATTGACCACCTGGAAAACTGGATAAGGTACACAAGATGTTTTCCAACTGTATTTTAACTTTCCTATGTATTAAGGAAAACAATGCTGATTTGTAAAATTAGAAGTTTACTCAGCAGGCATTTCTTTATATTGTGTTATACTTGTAGTGCTATACTTCATATTAACAAGAAAGTTCCTGTTCATAGCAGTATAATCATTTCTCCATAATTATAAGCCATGTTTTATTCTTAACACTTGACTTCTTTTGGAGTTAGTTCTGCTTTTAATGTGATTTAGGCAAGTGAGGTTTAGATATCAATATATTCATTGTCATTAATTTAAATTTTCATTCACTTAAGATGGTCACAACTCAGAAAAAAATATATAGAGTATGTATGAGTGTTTACTTTCTTTTCAAATTCAAGGTATTTTGTAAATAGATTATTTGAAAATGCTTTTAAGTACCATTTTTAAATTTACATTTGAAAATACAACTCTTATATTGTATTATAAAGACAGTAAGGATGTTCTGAGTCATTGTAAAACCTAATGTTATGGAAAATTGTGTACACACTTTAAAGAACAAAGATTTACATGGAGAAAATACATTAATAAATCAATGAAATAAATATGAATTTTTATATTTCATAGTTTTTAGTTCTCAATGTATTGCCTCACTGAAGGTGCAATACAGTTTGGTTGCAATCTAAATATGAGATACAAATTTTTGGAAGACTGCTGGAGACCTGCTTCAGTGGGGTCGGACCTGAAGGGGAGGTGAGAGAAGCAGCGATAGACAGAGATTATACACCTTCGATGAGGATGGCAATCACTGCAAAACTTTATTGATCATGAGGCTATATTTATAATGCTCTTTTTGACATAATCCTAACATTACACGTATATTTTTCCAACTAGTTACAATTTAAAACAACATATGATATCCAAAACCCTTTTAGTTGACCTTTAATCTTTAATGATCTAAACAAAAATGTCTATTATTTATGCTAACCTTTAACTTTATAATGCTTATGTATCTATTTAATATTTTATAATGCTTATGTATCTATTTAATATTTTGCAACTATAACAGCAAATATCGGCTTATGCCCCTAAGGTGTGAAACCTGCTGACGTAAGGTGAGTCTTTTTTACTTCCTTTTAAGGGATGTTTCTTAACTTCTCTATTCCATCTTAACTTGTCTATTCTATCTTGTAAATCTTATTCTCTACTTTAACTCTATTTAAATTTTTATATCTATGTTTTTCTATCTCTGTTATTATCTTACTTATACTCTATATCATCTATGATTTATATACTATCTATTAACCAACACCATATCTTGTGTCCCGCTTCACACATACTTTCTTTTTCTGTTCCCACAGAATTTTAGCCTTTTCAGACATAATCAGAGGTCCACTACGCTTTATCTGCTCCCAGGTGGAAACCTCACTGGCTCTGATCCTGTGTCCATTTATCCAAAACCATCTAACAAAATTCTTATCATAAACACCAGTATATGGTAAAAATAGGTCAAACCAATCTAAATTCTGCATACTAGGTTTCCTTCTAGGTGCCACCATATTCTATTATTAATTTTATATCCAACATAATTATCGATTTTCACTATAAAAATAACTTGTGTATTTGATTTAATATCTCTAGTGCTTCTATGAGGAATAGGTGGAATAGTGAAACTATTCTCTACAAAATAATTAAACTGTTTAATGTTTCTATAGAATGGCCTGTCCTGCTGTGTTCAGTTCTGGGAAGACTTCTTTATGTTCTCATAAAAGGATGAAACAAGTATTGTCTTAGCTGGGGGGGTGGGGGAGAGAAGCAGAAATCTGCCTTATTTTGGTTAGAGGATTGTTTAAAAGAAGACCATTAACTAATGACCTTTGGACGTCATGTCTAGTTACGGTTGATCCATAGAATTGGGTTTCATTCAAAACAGAGTGTTTAATGGATAAAATTTTAACAAACATCTGGGATAAACATATCATGAAACTTAATGCCATGAGGAGCATACATTGTTGTTTTTTCCAGGGCCATCTGAAGTCCCTCTGCCTTCCCTTCCATGGGGCTCTGCCAATTCCATGGTTTTCACCAGTGGCTCTGCCTGCCTGGTGAAGTGGGTACGCTTCAGGCAGCTTCAGAACTGGCACCTGTAAGATTATGGCTCCCGACAGAAGGCATTTTATATTGTATCTTTATTTATTTAGGATAGGCAAAGATTTCTTCCACAGGTTGCATTAAGTGGTTGGCAATTATTAAAGTTAGTAAATTCTGTTAATAAAAATTCACCACTAAGAGACAAATATCAATTTACAGAGTGAGTGTGATATAAGTATGCTATAAACTAAATAAATATTCCAAAATATATACTCAACATAGCAACAACAAATTGAAAGAAACTCAATTAAAAGCATAAACTTAGAATTTATCTTCTTTATCAGAGAGGATAAATTAGAAGTATATTAAATTTCTACTTGTATGTCTCTTATTAGGACTCTTTGCTAATAAATGCTATGTTTGTATCTGTATCTTATTTTATTCCCCAAATAACTGTAAAATTTGGTGTTGAATAAGACCTATGATTCCTTTGAGATTGCTTTGACATTTTCAAACTTTGTAATAAGATAGTAACCTAAGTTAATTGAGATATTATGCCATTTTCTCAATTGCTATATATCCTTTAACTCCAAAATACTTAAGAGTACAGTATAAGGCTATTTGGCGGTCAAAATCATAACCAATATTGCATCCAAATCTCTCTTCAAATCATTATACTTTGCTATATTTAAAATTAAGTTTATAGACTAAACTAAAAGCCACACAAATTGGGTTTTGATATCATAATCTAAATATATTTATTATCAATTTACAAGTACTTCTCATGAATAGTCTTTTTCATATGTTATATAGTCTGAAATTATTTTCCAAAATATGAAATCTATGTAAATAAAATCACATTATCTTTATATATGATTTTTTTGGTAAATGTTATTTTAACACAGTGCCTCTTACATTCATACACAAATAATTTTTTATTGCATTGAAAAATAGTGAAAAAGAAAAAATAATGTAATGACTGGTATTAAGCCATTCTTAAATTCCAGTATATTGGGATATAGGGATTCTCAAGGGCATTTCTACACATGTTGTGACAGCTCTTGTCTGGAACAGTTGTTTTTTTCTTTTCTTTTCTTTTTAAAGATATTTATATAGCAAACAGTCCTGACAAATAAAGACTAGGATAGGCAGAAGACAGGTTAATTTCAGAATTAGGATAATCTATAATGTCTCCCTGAGCAGTAAAGCTGTGGCAGACACATTTAGTAGATTTTTAAAATAAGATTGAGGATTTCCTAAGCTTGGAGTTCCTCAGCTATGGCACAAACTGACTTTGTATGCAAATCCTCCAGGATCAATCAACATCTCCAACGTGGAACTTGAGAGGGGAGGTGCTTGATCACACACATCTGACTCATGCTACTACTATGTAATGAGTAATAAAGTTCTTGGTTTTTGACAGAGGAGTCTTGTGTCTTCTTCCAGTATGTATAAAACTGTGGTAGACTAGCTCGCAAGCAGGATAAAATTGCACATCCTTCAAAGTGCTTAATAGTGTATTGTATTTTATGTGGAAATAATATTCACCTCACCTACTTCATGAGGTTGATTTATGATTTGATAATACTATGGAATTAAAATGGCTTTGTAAATTACTGAAGACGGCTTTGTAGATTACTCTATAAAATATATATAATGTATTTATTCATAAAATATTATGTAAACATGAATGATAAAATTTATTATAATAGTGAATAGAATGTATTATTTATAATAAAGAAAATAACTGTAATTTAGTCAAAATTTCTAGTTATTAAAGAAGGACATGTCTTTATCTTTCTTGGTATCAGGGTAATTTTTTTAAGATCTTTCTTTTTTGCACAAGGTTAGTTAAACCAACTTTTAGAGGACACATGTAATTTAGGTCAAGACAATCATCTTGTATGACTGTAAACCTTGTTGCTACTGTTGCTTAAATGTATCTAAGTGTATTGTCACTTTGTCACAAATCTCTAACTAAAATGATAACAATTATAATCTTCAGTCACATACTAAAATGTGGAATTTTTTAAACCTCATTTAAAATAGAAAGCAATGTGTTCTAATCTTTATAATATTTTCCTGTTGCATTAGGTCTGCTATTTTGTAATAGTAATGTTTCCTCTTTCTCTATAGAAACACAGTATTTATGATACTTACAACTTTAGGAACAATATTTTAATTGATACTTGTATCTACCTTTTTTACTACTTCATAATCATATTACACAAAGTGGAGCACAGTTTCATTGTTCACATTTAAAAACCATCTCTAGAATGTAGAGATTTTACTAAAAATTCTCATAATTAAATTGCATTAACTTAAACATAAGTTATGAGAAATAATTTGATATATGAGAATTTTAAAGACAACAGAATAAACACTGCCATTATTTGAAATTTATATAATAATTATAAACTACATGAGGTTTACAATTTATTTAAAGATGCAAGGAATTAACTATGAACCAATAGACTGCTAGCTTATAAATGGGAGTTAATTTGACCAGAAAAAGATTATACAACTAAAGAGTGATAAAATGAGAATATTAAGGTTATTTAATTTAGATGAAATAAAGTCTTCTTTCAAAGTTGTATTTCTTTAGAGTAAGGTTTGTTGTTGTTGTTGTTGTTTTTAATATGAAGACCACAAAGAACATCAAATAAAATACTTTTGTATTATTAAGTAATTTTTGGGGTTTTTTTTATCTTTGTACCATTGAGATATAGCCAAGTTATATGGTTACCTACTTATAAAATTGTCTAAGGATGTTTTGTTTAGGGTTTTTTGTCCTAAGCAGAACATGGCAAAAAGCTGACACTGTTACACCAACCTAAGGATATTAGACACAGAAAGATAATCTTTGTTTTAAAGTATATTCTTTTGTAACTCGGTATTTTATTGATGCTTTTAAATATTTGGAGCTATAAGTTGTCCAGAGAATCATCATTTCTCTTACTTGAGTCTTTAAAAATTTTTATAGTATTTATTTAAGTTATATTATTAAGGATCATTTTGTTTTTATATTAAACACTGTCATGTTTAAATTAAAATTGAATATTTTTCACACTTTTCTCATTGTACTAATTTTAGAATTTAAATTGACTCTCTGGAATTAAATCAAGAGGCTGCCTACATTTTATGACATTTATGTAAGGGCAAAATATTGCTGTGTGATATTTAGATGTCAAATAATAACGATGTAGGCACTGTGACTTTTTATGAACTGTTTCAGTGAAGAACAAAATTATTTAACTATTACCTTATTAAGTTTTGACCAAGAAAAGTTAGAATTTCTTTCTAGCTCAGTCTTATTCTTTGAATTTTGATGGCATAGCGTAGTTAAAATTTAGCATAGCAAATGAAAGAGGGATTAAAAGCCGGGTTCGGTGGCTCAGCCTGTAATCCCGCGCCTTGGGAGGCTGAGGTGAGTGGATTGCCTGAGTTCGAGACCCACCTGGGCAACTTGGTGAGACCTCATCTCTACAATGAATCAAAAAAATTAGCCGGGTATGTTAGGGCGCGTCTGTAGTTGCAGCTACTTGGAAGGCTGAGGCGGAAGGATCGCTGGAACCCAGCAGGTCGAGGCTGCGGTGTTCAGGAGCGGCCACTGCACTCCAGTCTGGGTGACAGAGCGAGACTCCAACTCAAAAAAATAAAAAATAAAAAAAAGAAAGAAAGAGGGATTAAAAATTAAGCACCACTTTAATCTTTCATGTTTTGCAAATATAATCAAGAAAATCTGTCATCAAAATGAGTAAAATTCATTTAAGACATAAGACATTTGACCTAATAAAAAGTTACATTCACAATAATATATAGAGACACATATATTTTACTATATTATGTGTTTGTTCTTGCATGTATATGTACACACTGTATGTAACTGGGTTATCATAACTTCTAGGAAATATCTTTAATGAGATGGTAATATTTATTTAACTTTGTATTCTTTTGGTTTTATGTTATTAGTGCAATTATTGTAGACTCCAAGTGGATAGTAAATGTGGAAAGATAATTTATACAAGTTACATGTTTATCATAAACTTTTAGAAAAAAAGTACACATTCAATCATCAATCTATACTAAGTGCATTAGTACTTTGACCAATTTGGCTTAATGCTAGGAAAGTATTTGTTGAAAATTTTACAAATGATTACTGATAATAAAGTAGTCTAAATTTATGTACTATGCATTTCATTTGTATGAAACAAGAATATACAGACCTTTTTTTTAATTCTTGGAAGCACTTATTACTGTGTATTTAGTGTACAACTTCCACTCTCATCACGCCTGCATTTTTCCATATTTCCCATTGGTAACACCAACTGGGTACCAGAGAGCTTCAAACATGTCACAGTCTGTGATATGAGTGGGGCCAATGTATAGTCGATTAGTATTCCCAGTGTCTGGGTAGGCTTGCCAAGAAAGAAAGTTAGTTGTCTCTAGTCACTTGTTTTAAACTTATTTTATTTTGTTTTAGAGTGAAAGAGAGGGAAAAACAAAAGAGATGAGTCACCTTTGACAATATTTTGATTATAAATGTGCTAAAATGAATATTCTGCTTCCTACCCATGTAGGTAATACCAGACACAGTGATGGAAGAGTATGGTGGTATAAAGCAGAGGCCTGCCAAACCCATTCTTGATTATTTTTTAAACAACTATTAATAATTCTTCATTCAAAAATAATATATGCAAGAGTCATATGCTATGCTACATAGCATGATAAAACAGGTATAAAGTAAGACTTTCATTGACAAATGAAAAAATGTGTCAGTAACCATATTGAAGTTGAAAGAAAGTAGATCTAGTTACAGCAGAAGTTGGGGGGAAAGAGATGAGAAGCTGAATAGAAGATTAGTAAGCAATGAACACATCATGCAAAACATAGCAGTAAATCTGTCAATATCATAAAAACAATGGGAAACCATTGAATTATTCAATACATTATGTGATTAACTTTTGGAAACACGTCTTCTAATAAAATAAATGGTTTGAATAAAGTCAAAGTAGATACAAGAAAAAACTATCTTAATTATCTCTTTCAGTCCTATACTGTCTAAATAAGTATATGTATATATACATTTCCATATACATATGAGAATATTAAAATTAAATATTAAAAACAGGTGGGTAAAAGAATGCAATATGGAAATAGCCTTAATATTCCAGACTGAAAGCATAGAATACAGTGGATGGTTCAATCAAAGGCAATTTGTTCCATCTCATTAGATGAACTGGAAATGTGAACAAAAACAGAGGTCATCTTGTATTTTCTATGCGTGAATGTCCTGACTTTGACATTGTCTTCTAGGAGATAAAAATTTATTGATTCATTTAAGTGAGAATATGACTTTCTAGGTTTTATGTTTCAGAAAGATAAATGGATTTGAAGCAACATTTGAAGCAGAGAAATCAGTTAGATGGTTACTGACTTGGATTGGGTAAGAGACAACACACTAATATAACAATCAGTATGGAGTTATAATTGAGGAACAAAAATAATGCAGTTTCTCTATTAGTTCACTAAAGAATAAACTTTAGTTATAGTAATTCAATAGTTTTATGTTTTATATAAATATATAAAATTTATATTTTATAAGGTTACAAATGCAAAATATTTAAAGATAAATTTGTAACATTTCAACTACATAACATATCAAAATTCCAGATTTTAAGATTGGTATGATATTACAATGGAAATGTAAAGTATGTTTCTTATTTAACAAATAGTTTAAAAATATATGCTTCAGATGTATGTGTGAAATATATTTTAATTGCAAAATTTAGGGAATTAATTCAAGGATGTGATATCTAACAGGAAAAATAAGAATGAAATGTAGCTCACTTATTTTTCCCCGGAACAGGCATAAAGTGTACTTGCCCTTGTATTGATACAGATACTTGTAAAGGCAAATCATATTAGCAGGGCTAGTGATTTGGAGTGTCTGAAACTAACAGATGCAGAATGTACAAAGCAATTCTCCATGTGATGATTAAAAATTCAGTAAAGTAATGTGCCTGTCACATTAAATTGAGGGCAGCATTTAAGATAAACAGATTCATATGCACATTTATAATATTTTCCTTCTACTAAAGAAGAACTGGAACCACATAATCTTCACATTAAAGTAAATATGATTCAATGAAAGTTCACACTATGCTAATAAATCAAAGTTCTGACCCACATTCTAATTTGCATAGAATTTTGGAAAGTCCATGATGCTTAAATAGGCAAAATATAATTAGGACGTTGAAAAATATCCAATTTAATTAGTAAAAAATTTTGGAACTGCAAACTTCAATTTGGTTTCTCAATATAATTTTACCTAATATGAAAAGTTCTGGGAAACACACTTTAATAGGGACATAAAACAAAGTTTAAAGTTTATTGGTCCTGATGAAAATTCAGAATGTGGTCATATAAAAGGATAACTTTAGTTCAGAATTAACAAAAAAACTTTCAAATTCTCAATATCTAAGTATGGGGGTGTTATCAAAAGAAGAGTGAATTCCCTGCCACTGAAGTTCAACACATAGTGATTAATGTTATGAAAAGAACAAACCTGCTCTTTTTAAAAATCACTTCTATCAAATAAGTGGATTTCAAGGTACCTGAGAACATAGGCTTTGATGTTTACTTACTCCTGGATTATATAGTCATGAAAGATATAAGATTTTTTTCTTGTATTAAGTGAAAGGCTGTGACATAAGAAATTTCCTTATTTTCAGGAATAATTATTTTACTTTGGGTGTCTGGTGCTCAATGTATACTAGGAAGTAGAACTATTCAATTTTCTCATAATTAATGCAAATATGTTTCGAATCCAAAGTCTGACAATAAATCAAATGTATATGTAAAGTTATTATAAAGTTTATCCTCAAACAGAATGAAACTTATTAGGAATCTAAGAATTAAATATGTTTGTCCCCTTCTTAATTTTGATGTTGTTGTTCTTTAGAGACTGCAGCTTATTTGTAAATGTGGTAAGTGCAGGACTAGACCAAAACCTCTCGATTATATTTCTCTTGACTTTATTTATACTGACCAGAGATTTTTACCATTGACTTGAATATTAAGATTTTTAAAAAAATATTTCCTTGCATTTTTAAGTCTTACTATACTTTTTATCAAGGTAGAAAAAAAATACACATAAACACAGTCACACAGACAAACACACATCTATGTATGTTTATATTCTCGCTTGAGTCTAATATACTGGAATGTGCAAAATAAATCTTTTTGGTAGCAATATTTAATGTGCCTGTCACAGAATATGTGCCTAAGAAGCAATTATTAAATAGATGATTAATCAATAGTACATATGGTTTCATAGCAGTTAATGTTGAAAGTGTTGGATTTATCTTACATTCATACAAGGAAGTAAAAGACTTAATGAAACCAATAAAATTTAGCTTAAAATTGCTAAAGCCATGAAAAATATAAAAGATTTAAAGAAAAATAAATTCTATGACATTGTATATTTTACCAGAAATGACCATTTGGATGATTATCAAAAACTTTTCACATTGTATTTATGTAAATGTAATTATGAAAAACTATGGTTTGGTTGCAGCTTTAGAAACTTATAAAGTACACATAATACACTCATTTTAAAAGTTCACAAAAATAAGTAAACATATATGTATGTATGTGTATGAGGTCTGATAAATAAGTTGATAAACTTGCCACTGTGTTTTTACATTGGCAGCACTGTACAAACAACTTGGTAAGGTTTCAAAACCTTGGTATTTCAGGGTCTCACAGCTGTGTTCATGTTGTGGCAGTGTCTTGCTGAGTGGTGTTCACTATTGTTGTTGTATGTTTTTGTGTGTCAGCCCGAGAAAGTCAGAACTTGAATTAGAGCAATTAACAAACATTAAATTTCTTGTTAACCTTGGCAAGAGTGGAAGAGATATCAGGGACATTTTACTTCAAGTTTATGGGGATAATTCCATAAAGAAAATAGCTGTGTACAAATGGAGTAAAAGTTTTTCCAAAGGAAGAGAAAGTGTCCCTGATAAAGAGAGGTCAGTAAAAACAGAACTGATAAAACACAGTAACAATTTGTCAAATTGTGTGTTAAAATTGTCAACTGACTGTGAGAAGCATAGCAGATCAAATACACATCGATAGAGAAACAGTCAGAAATTCTTAACTAAAAATATTGGCATGAAAAAAATGTGTTCAAAAATGATCCCAAAGCTCTTGCATCATGACAATGCACCAGCTCATACCACACTTTCCGTGAGGGAGTTTTTAGCCAGTAAATAAATATCTGTATTGGAACACCCTCTCTACTAACCTGATATAACCCACAATGACTTTTTTCTTTACTCAAAGATAAACAAAATATTGAAAGAAAGACATTGTGATGACATTCAGGACATCTAGGGTAATACAATAACAGCTCTGATGGTCATACCAGAGAAAGAGTTCCAAAGTTGCTTTAACAGGTAAACTAGATGCTGGCACCAGGGCATAGCTTCTCAAGGGAAGTACATCAAAGGTGAATGTAGTGATATTTAGCAATGAGGTAAATTTTCTAGGATGAACTCATGAACTTGTCAGCCATGTACATATAGTATTTGTGCTGCAAAAATATGAGCAAAACTTATACACTTCTCAACTATGTTTATTTATGGACTCATCTTTGGGTCAAAGATTCACTGACTTCACTATGTGACTAAGAATATCTCAGTGACTCAAGATACTAATTAATGCAATCTTTTCGAGGTGTCTTTTGACTATTGGGGAATATTGAGAAGGCACTAGCACATAGAATGCTTAAAACAGAGTCTGAAATGAGGTAGCTATAGAAAAAGTCAGATTTTTTTTTTTTGAGTTGGAGTCTTACTCGCTCGCCCAAGCTGGAGTGCAGTGGCACACTCACAGCCACCCCAGCGATGACCTGCTGGGCTCCAGCAGTCGCTACTACCTCAACCTTCCAAGTGGCCAGAACTACAGGAACGCGCTACCATATCGGGCTAATTTTTGATTTATTGTAGAGACAAGGTCTTGCCAAGATGCCCAGGCTGGTCTCAAACTCACGGACTCAGGCAGTCCACTTGTCTCTGCCTCACAAAATGCTAGAATTATAGACTGAGCCGAAAAGTCAACATTTAAAAAGCATACCTCATGCCAGTGTGGTGGCTCAAGCCTGTAATATCAGCACTTTGGTAGGCAGAGGCGAGAGGATTGCCTGAGTCCAGGAGTTCGAGACCAGTCCGGGCAACTTGGTGAGTCCCCCCCGTCTCTACAACAAATCAGAAAAATTAACCGGATGTGGTGGTGCATGCCTGTAGCTCCAGCTACTTTGAAGACTGAGGCGGAAGAATCTCCTGAGCCCAGTGGTTGAGGCTGCAGTGGCCGTGAGTATGCCACTGCACTCCATCCTGGGTGACAGAGTAAGGATCCTACTCAAAAAAAAAAAAAGAAAGAAAAAAGAAAAGAAAAGAAAGAAAGAAAAAAGAAAAGACAGAGGAAAAAATGTGCCTCATATAATATATTTGGAATGTCATTCTTTCCTTGATATTAAAACTATTTTAAGACATAAAAATATTTTATGAGATGTAGGTTCACAGGCAAATTGAGCAGAAAAAAGCAGAATTCCCATATACACTCTGCCTCTACATATGCACAACCTTCCTACATCCTGCACCAAAGGAGTACATTTTCTACAATCAACGATCCCACATTGCCATGTCATTGTCACTCTAATTCTACAGTTTATATTAGAGTGCACTTTTGTTGGTGGTATGCATTCTATGGGTTTTAGCAAACCTATAATGGAATGTATCCACAATTATATTTTCATAAGAATAGTTTCACTGCTCTAAAAATCACTTGTAGTCGGCCTATTCACTCCTTTCTATCCCCAATTCCTAGAAATCACTGATCTTTTTATTGTCTCTACGGTTTTGCCTTATACAGAGTATCATATAGTTGGAAATCATATTAAAAGTCTTTTAACATTGACTTTTTTCACTTAGTAAGTATGTATTTACATTTCCTTCATGTCTTTTCATGAATTGATAGTGAATAGCTTCTTAGTACTGAATAATACTCTGTTATCTGGTTATAGAGTACTGTCCATTCGCTTATTGAAATACATCTTGATTGGTTTCAAGTTTTGGTGATTATAAATAGCAGCTGCTTATAAATTTCAGTGTGCAGGTTTTTGTGTGGATATAAGTTTGAAATATCTTTGGGTAACCAAACCTCACAACTGCTGGATCATATTTAGAAAATATTTAATTTGATAAGAAATTGCCCATATGACTTTCAAGTGACTGTAACATTTTGCATTCTCACCAGCAATGAATGAGAATTCTTGCTACTGTGTCTACTCCATATCCTCACCAGCATTCTTGGTGGTTAGTGCTCCAGATTTTGGCCTTTCTAATAGGTGTGTAGTGTTATCTCATTGTTGTTTGACTATGCACTTCCCTGATGATACGATGTGGAGCATCTGTTTATATATTTGTTTGATATCTGAACATCTTCTATGGTGAGGTGTCTGTTAAGGTCTGTTAAGCCTATTTTTAAATCTAGCTTTTTCTTATTGCTGAGTTTTAAGAGATCTTGCATCTTTTAAATAACAGTCTTTTATCAGGTGTATCTTGTGTATATATTACCTCGCAGTCAGATTTGTCTTCCCATCCTCTTAATAATCTTTTACTTTAAGATACACAATTGTCTCTGTAGCATGCATGTAAAAGTTCAGATATGTTTCTTCTGATCACCAAAAGTTTTCTTACCCAGCCATGTGAAGAACACTTTAAGCCTATAACAAAGAAAAATGGAAAATCAGAACACCAATAACAATATTTTATTATGTATTAAGCATTTTTCTATGTACATAGGGTTGTTTTTGAATATCTTTTTTGTATTATAGCCTACGTTTCTATTGCTATTGAAACAAATAAAGAATAATGAATTGTATTTATAATTTTAAATGCTTGGAATATTTTTCTTGTTTTTATGAAAAATTAGCTGTATTTTATGCTCTTGAATTAGAGATTATAATTAAAGTTCTGTCCTCTTTTCTTAACATGGCAGGATTAATATATTTAAATGATAACACATTTACTTAATGCTCAGATTAATCTTTTTTT
The DNA here is from genome assembly GCF_000164805.1 of Carlito syrichta. Classification (NCBI taxonomy): domain Eukaryota; kingdom Metazoa; phylum Chordata; class Mammalia; order Primates; family Tarsiidae; genus Carlito; species Carlito syrichta. Next base: position 34,534 of record NW_007252468.1, on the reverse strand, counting down.
TTCAAAAGAGTTGAAACAGATAGAATAAGAATATATAAGAAACTAAAGACCAAGATGTTTCTGGTTTGTATTACACAGATCAGAAGACAATATTTACATACACATCTATGTAAGAGGCCTTCTGTAGTTTATATCATGGGTATTGAACCTGTCACATCACTCATTTACATAAATCAAAACTTAATCTATTTTTAAAATTCTACTGTAAAATGTCCAGCCTAAAAAGTACAAGTGATTAAATTTAAAATCTAATTGATATTGGATTACCCAGGTGAACATATTTAATATACATTTTTAAAGAATTAAGTAGTTAAAATTTTTTAAAATACTGAAGTGAGTGCTAAAATGAAATAAACAGAAAAGTACACAAAAAAAGAAAAATAAACATCTAGAATATGAGAAGTAAATAAAAATGCTAGGAAGAAGTATTCAAAGGGGAAAAAGATAATATAAGTATCACACAGTACAATATTGACGTGCAAAACATATTGATATATGAAACCTGGGAAAATAGTTGTGAGCTTGAAACTTTGAAGACAATTATTTAGAATTTATAGCCTAGACTTTAATAGTGATAGTGTCAAAATAAAACTTTATTTTTTTCTACCTAGTGAGTATGATAAAAAATACCAATTCTGAAATAAATTTATGACTGTGCAGCATTTCTGATATATCTTCCTATTTAATGCTTCCTTGAATGCAATGCTGTTTTAAAAACGCTGAACCAAAAGCTCATAAATTGATAAAAAATGTCAAATAATGTTTTTCTGAACAAGTATTTTTTAAAAGAGCATTTATATTCTAGATACAGTTATTTACTTTCCGAAATTTATATTGTTATTAGACTTAAATTGTAAATAATCTTAATTTACTTGAGTATCTGTTGCTTTCAAATAATCATTTTTATTTTATTCATGTCTGTATTTAAAAATATTATTATAAGCCGGGCTCGGTGGCTTAGCCTGTAATCCCACGCCTTTGGGAGGTTGAGGTGAGTGGATTGCCTGAGCCCACGGGTTCGAGACCGCCTGGGCAGCGAGACCTCATCGCTACAATAAATCAAAAAATCAGCTGGGCGTGGTAGCACATGACTGTAATTCCGGCAACTTGGAAGGCTGAGGCGGAAGGATCGCCGGAGCCCAGCAGGTCGAGGCTGCGGTGGCCGGAAGCGGCCACTGCACTGCAGTCTGGGTGACAGAGTGAGACTCCAACTCAAAATAAATAAATAAATAAAAATAAAAATAAAAATATTATTATAAGCCGGGCTCGGTGGCTCAGCCTATAATCCCATGCCTTTGGGAAGCTGAGGTGAGTGGATTGCTTGAGTCCACAGGTTCGAGACCCGCCTGGGCAGCGAGACCTCATCTCTACAATAAATCAAAAAATCAGCCGGGTGTGGTAGCGCATGCCTGTAATTCCAGCTACTCAGAAGGCTGAGGCGGAAGGATCGCCAGAGCCCAGCAGATAAGGCTGCGGTGGCCGGGAGCAGCCACTGCACTCCAGTCTGGGCAACCGAGTGATACTCCAACTCAAAAAAAAATATATATATATATTATAAATGCTAGCTCATTTCTTCTTATTGAGGGCCTAGATTGTTGTAATACAATGTAATTTTTGTGAGTGAATAAAGAAATAAAAACTTTTAAAAATAAACTAATTGCCTATAAACTAAAAACATATTAATTAGTGGAATATCTATTTTCATGGTTTCTCAGCATCAGACATACATGTCATTGGAATACTGTAATACAAATGCAATTTAGTAAACAAACAATATTCAAGTACGTTTTTATTAATTACATAAACTTTATCTCAGTATATGTGAAACATTTTATGAAAATTGTGCTAATGATTTTTGGTAGAAGTTCAAAGAACCAGAGTTAAATTTCCAAAAGTAACATGATTTTTAAAAGCTCATTTACCTAGAGTTTCTGGGCACAGTGGGTCAAGTCTATTATCCCAGCACTTTGGGAGGCAGATGTGAGAGGATTGCCTGAGTCCAGGGATTTAAGACCAGCCTGGGTAATTGGGGGAGACCTCATCTTTACCATAAATAATAATTTTTAAAAATTAGCCTGGTGAAGTGGTACATACCTGTTGTTACAACTACTTGGAAAGCTGAAGTGGAAGGATTACCAGAGCCCAGCCAGTCAAGGCTGTGGTGGCCATGAGAGTGTCATTGCACTTCAGCCTGGGAGAGAGAGTGAGACTACAGAAAAATAAATACATAAATAAATAAAAGCTCTATTACCTAGAGGTATTCTTCATAATATTGGAGGCATAAAAGTGTTTTGATAGCATTTGCATTTATTATAATTATAACTTATGTTGACTTCGTTATCCTTTGTGTAGAAAATAGGTGCTACATTGTACATTGTCAATTTGCTTTGTTGTGTATTTTTTTCAAAGTAACATTTATGCCAATATACATACATAAGACATGGTTAGTCAACTGAAATACATAAGTATTAAAAAGTTAAACCTTCATTACTTACTTACTAAAGCTAAACCTTACTTAAACATTCTTTTTTATTAAATACAAACGATGAAACTTATTTTTATCAATTATGTTAGAGTCAGAAGGTCTTAATATTGATAATAAGATAAAAGTTTCACAAGGCTGCCTTCTTCTCTAATGTATTTATTTTCTACTTTTTTCCTATTTTTCTTTTACATTCTGGGAGAACATGAGTATATTTGTTACCTAGAAATACTATCTAGTTGTGGAGATTGGGTTGGCCCATTCCATAGAGAGTAAAAATTGTACCCAAGAGATAATTTCTGAACCCTAACTCCTTTCCTCACCTTCCTGCTTTATTGGTGTCCCCAGCTGTCTATTAATTCCTTTTTTTGTGGTCTTATACTTTTCACATATGTGAGAAAATGTGGTGTTTAGTTTTCTGTTTCTGAGTCAGTTCCTTTAGGATGATATTCTCCATCTCTATTCGTGTTTCTGCAAAAGACATAATTTCATTTTTTTATGGCTATGTAGTATTCCATGGTGTATATATAGTGCATTTTTCTTTATCCTGTCAATTGTTAATGGACACTTGATTTTTCATGATTTTGCTGTGAATAGTGCTGCAATGAACACAAGAGTGCAGTTATCTTTTTTATATATTGATTTATATTCCTCTGGGTAGAACTTCAGTAGTAAGATTGCTGGTCAAATGGTAATTTAATTTTTAGATCTTTGAAAAATCTCCACACTGGTTTCCATAGATATTGAATTAGTTTACAATGACACAAATGTGAATGAGCATTTCCTTTTCTCCACAGCTGTGCCAACATCTGTTGTTCTTTGACAGTCTAATAGCAGACATTCTGAATCATGAGAAGTGATATCTCGTTGTGGGTTTAATTTGCATTTCTCTGATGCTTACTGACATTCAGCATGTTCTCATAAGTTTTCTGGTCACTTGTATAACTTTTTTTATATATCTAAATACCTGTATGTGTTTTTTGCCCACTTTTTAAGGAATTATTTGTGTGTGTGTGTGTGTGTGTGTGTTTGTGTGTGGGTGTTGAATTGTCTCAGTTCCTTGTACATTCTGAATATTAGCTCTTTGTAGGAATACTTTGCAAATTTTTTTTCTCATTTTGCAGGTTTCCTGTTCAATCCATTGATTATTTTGCCATGCAGAAGTATTTTAGTTTAATTAAGTACCATTTGTTTACTTTTGGTTTGACTGAAGTTGCTTTGGGACCTTCATAATAAATTATTTGCCTAAGCTGATATCCAGAAGAGTGTTTCCTAGGTTTTCTTCTAGTATTTTTAAGTTTCAGGTCTTACATTTAAGTCTTTAATACATCTTGAGTTAATTTTTATATATGGTGAGAGATAGGTGTCCAGTTTCTTTTTTCTGCAAATAGCTAGCCAATTTTTCCAGCACCATTTATTGAATAGAGTCTCCTTTCCCCATTGCTTATTTTTGTGAGTTTTATCTTAGATTAGTTGGTTGTAGGCATATGATTTTATATCTAGATTCTCTATTCTGCTTTATTAATTTGTCTGTTCGTTCACCAGTACCATGCTATTCTAGTTACTATACATAACTTTATATTTTAACTTAAAGTCAGGCAGTGTGATGCCTCTGTAATTGTTATTCTCTTGTCTAAAGTGTATTTACTTACTATATAGTTGTGGATTATATGTGAGTATTTACTACATCAGTAGGCTGCATGCAGGTAAAGTTTGGTCTTCTAGGCGGACCTCACCTCCCCTAGTTAGTAGGCCAGGTACCCTCGGGGTGGTCACTTAGCCCCCCTACTTTCTTGCTTCTCTCCTTTCCAGACAGTTCCCAGCAACTACCAATCCCACCCTTGTGCGAATGTGACTGGTGATCAGGGACCCTTTCATAAGAGAAACATGTGATATTCAGTTCTTTGCTTCTTTGATTGTTCACTTAGTATGATGGTCAACTGCATCCAAGTTGCTGTGAAGACCTTGATTTTGTTCTGCTTTATGGCTGTTTTTCCTTTTCTCCACAACTGTGCCAACATCTGTTGTTCTTTGACAGTCTAATAGCAGACATTCTGAATCATGAGAAGTGATATCTCGTTGTGGGTTTAATTTGCATTTCTCTGATGCTTACTGACATTCAGCATGTTCTCATAAGTTTTCTGGTCACTTGTATAACTTTTTTTATATATCTAAAATACCTGTATGTGTTTTTTGCCCACTTTTTAAGGATTTGTGTGTGTGTGTGTGTGTGTGTGTGTGTTTGTGTGTGGGTGTTGAATTGTCTCAGTTCCTTGTACATTCTGAATATTAGCTCTTTGTAGGAATACTTTGCAAATTTTTTTTCTCATTTTGCAGGTTTCCTGTTCAATCCATTGATTATTAATACTCTATCTAGAAGAAAATGTAGGAAATACCCTTCTGAACATTGATGTAGGCAGTGAATTTCTGACCAAGTCCCCCAAATTTAATGTTCTTTTCATTTACAATTTCTGTAGCTATTCAGACTCTTTTTTGGTTCCATGTAAACTTTAAGGTTTTTTTTTCTAGTTCTGTGATAATGAAATTGGTATTTTGATTGGTATTTGATTGAATCTGTAAATTTCTTTGGGCAGTATGATCATTTTAAAAATACTTATTCTTTCAATCCATAAACTTGAGATGTTCTTCCATTTGTGTCATTATGATTTCTTTTATTGGTCTTTTCTTTTTTTTTTTGAGTTGGAGTCTCACTCTGTCAGGCAGACTGGAGTGCAGTGGCCACTCCCGGCCACTGCAGCCTCGACTTGCTGGGCTCCGGTGATTCTTCCACCTCAACCTTCCAAGTAGCTGGAACTACAGTCACACGCTACCACCCCTGGCTAATTTTTTATTTATTGTAGAGATGAGGTCTCGCCAAGTTGCCCAGGTGGGTCTCGAACCCGTGGGCTCAGGCAATCCACTCACCTCAGCCTCCCAAAGGTGCGGGATTACAGGCTGAGTCACCGAGACCGGCTCATTGGTGTTTTCTAGAGAAAGACCTTATGGAGGTCTTTCACCTTCTTAGATGTACCCCTGGGTATTTTATTATATTTTATTATTTGTTGTGGCCAGTGTGAATGGGATTTAACTTTTGATTTGGTTCGCAACTTGAGTGCTTTCGGTGTAAAGACACACTATCAATTTTTGTACATTGATTTTTTTTAAGAAGTGTTTATACTGGCTGCCTGTTGTATGAGATGTGTCTGTCACTGGTGCATGCTGTGTAACATGTGTTTATAACTAGCCATGTGATGCATGAGATGTGTCTTTCACTGTTGTACATTGTATAAGAAGTGTTTGTACTGGGTACATGTTGTGTAATATTTGTCTGTCATTATACACATTGCTTAAAATGGGTTTATACTTGAGTGTATGTTGTATAAGATTTGTCTTTCACTGTTGCTCATTGTGTAAGAAGTATTTATACTGTGTGCATGTTGTATGTGATGTGATTGTCACTGGTATACATTGTGTAAGATATTTTTATAACTAATATATTATGTATGAGATGTTTCATTGGTGCAATTTGTATAAGACATGTTTATACTTCTTGCATGTTGTGTAAGATGTATCTGTCATTGTGTACATTGTTTAAAACATGTTTATAGTATGTAAAAAGTGTTTATACTGTGTGCATGTTATAAGAGATATGTCTATCACTGGTGGCAGTTATTAGCACATCTTACCCAATGTGCAACAGTGACAGCCACATCCCATATAATATGCACCCATATAAACACCTCTTACACAATAGGCAACAGTGACAGACATAGCTTATATAATATGCACCCAGTATAAACACTTTTTTACAAAATAAACAGTGAAATGCATCTATGATACCACATGCAGCCAGATATAAACGTGGCTTACACCATGTGGAACAGTGACAGAAAAATCACATACAATATGCACCCATTATATACAGTTCTTATACAATGTGCAGCACTGAAAGACATATCACATACAACATGCACCCAATTATAAACAATATGCATTCTGACAGACATCTCACAAATATGCAACCATTATAAACACTTTTTATGTAATAGGCAACAGTGAAAGACACATCTCATACAACATGCACCCAGTATAAACACGACTTATATAATGTGCTCCAGTGAAAGACACATTTCATACATCATGCAGCTAGTTATAAACACATTTTACACAATGTGCACCAGTGACAAACACATCTCATACAACATGCACACAGTATAAACACTACACAATGTGCAACGGTGAAAGACAATTTTTGTATATTGATTTTGTATCCTGAGATTTTACTGAAGTAATTTTTCAGGTCTAGATGTTTCTTGGAGATGCCTTTAGGGTTTTCCAGGTATGCACAGTGTCATATATAAACAGAAATAATTTGACTTTCTCCTTGCTGATTTGAGTACCATTTATTTATTTTTGTCAAATTACTCTTGTTGGAACTTCCAGTACTATGTTGAATAAGAGTGGTGAAAGAGGACATTCTTGTCTTGTTCCTGTTCTGATGAGGAATGCTTTCAACTTCTCCTGATTAAGTATGATGTTGGTTGTGGGTTGTCGTATATGGTTCTTATTATTTTTGAGATATGTTCCTTCAATGCCCAATTTACTAAGTACTTTTATCATGAAGGATGTTTCACTTTGTTGAATGCCTTTTCTGCATATATTAAGATTATCTTATGGTTTTTTTCTTTTCCTTATGTTTGTTTTGAGAGATCATGTCTATTGATTTATAGCCACTGAATGATCTCTACAAGAGATGTTCAAAAGAGTACTAAAGAAATGAAACGATGACTCTCAATATCACAAAAGATTACATAAGTACAAAGCTCACAGAGCCTATAAAGCAGGTACACATATAAATCCCCAAGTCAGCTAGTTTACAATACTACAGCAGGAAAAAAAAGCAAACAAACAAACAAAATCCCTCACATATCAATATTAACCCTAAAAGTAAATGTACTAAATGTCCCACTTTAACAAAAAAAGACCCAAACATACTCTGCCAAGAAGAGAGCCACCTACTGGTCAAAGACATTACAGAGTCAAAGTAAATGGGTGGAAAATGGCAAACAAAAATGAGTAGAAATAGCCATCCTCATAACAGATAGTTCAGACTTCAGACCAAAATTTTTTTTAAAAAAAAGAGGTGGGGGCATTATACAATAATAAAAGGGTGCAATTCAGCAAGAAGTTTTAACTATCTTAAACATATATGTACCAAGCAATAAAACACCCAAATCCATGACAAAGTCATTCATTATTTGACCTTAGGAAACATATTAATAGCAATATTACAATAATGAGTGACTTCAACACCCCACTGGCATCACTAGACTAGACAGATCATCAAAGCAGAAAGTAAACAAAGAAATACTGGACTTCAACTGGACCTAACAGATATCTATAGTTCTTTCCACCCAACAACTGCTGAATATACATTCTTCTCACCTCTGCATGCAACACTTTACAAAATAGACCATATTCTTTATCATAAGGCACTTCTCAAGAAATTTAAAAACATCAAAATTATGCTGAGCATTTTCTTACACCACAGTGGAATAAAATTAGAAATAAACACTAAGAGAAACATCTCAAATCATACCACTAAAGGAAACTGAACAAATTGCTCTTGAATAACCATTGGATAAACAATGAAATTATAGTAGAAATTTTAAAAAATGTGTTGAAACAAGTGAAAATAGTGGCACAACATACCAAAACCTCTGGGACATGGCAAAAACATCTCTGAGAGGAAAGTTTATAGCATCAAATGATTACATTAAAAAGATAGAACAAAAATCAGCAGGTTAAACTTGCTTGTCAAGTACCAAAAAAAGAAGACACATTGTTACTTATGGTACATAGAGTTAGAAAAAAAAAAAAGCAAGACCATTCTCAGCTGAAGAAGTACATTTTACTTCTTGATGAGAGAAAATGAAAATCACTTTACCAAGAACATGAATTGAAAGACAATACAATGATAATGTTACAGCTTTAAATATTTTAACTGCATCTTGTCAATTCCCATCTTTCTATATAAAGAAAAAGATGGGAATACCTTTTGTTTCCATATTCATTTAAATCAACAAGATATTATGATAATTGCTTTGAATCACCCAAATTCATGTGGTTCGTAGAATTTTTCTTTTTTTTGTTGTGTATTTATTTCTCTACTGTCTTGTTTCTGTTGTGTATTGTTTTGTTTCAGGTTTAAAAACTCATTTTAGTTTAGTTAAGATTTTAAAATGAAAACATCTTTCCCTTATTTTTTTAACCTACAGCATATTTTATTGGCCTTCATTTTTTTAACTTATTTTAAACATAAGATAATAATAAAAGTTGTAATTATTTTTCCTCAGAATTTAAAGATTTTTAATTAATTTATTGCAGCTGACAAGTAGATTTTTTAAAATAACTTTTATTATAGTATAATTTACTTGTTAAAATGCATCCATTTTATATGTACATTTAATGATGATATATTTATAGACCTTAACTATTTATACAATACAATTGTGTTATAGTAAATCAATATATAAAACATTTTTGTTATCCTAAAATGTTCTGTGTCTTTTTTTTAGCTTTTAATTTTTGTTAAAGATGTAGGGTACAATTCAGAGTAAGGTAAGGTTCTGTGTCTTTACACTTAGATAATTTTGCATCTACCCTCTGATCCTAGGCATCCACTAATATGTTGTTACAATGGAATTGTCTTTTTTATACTTTCATATAAGTGAAATCACACATTATGTACTCATGTCTAGTTTCTCTCATACAACAAATGTTGACTATTGAAATGTATACATATATTACATTTATCATAGGTCCTTTTAATTAGTGCTCATTAGAGTTTAAGTTTATAATTATACTATAATTTTTTTCATTCTTCTGTTAATTGACTTTTAAATTGTTTTCATTTGGGAGTTAGTATGAATAAAGTGACTGTACTATGACTTTGCATACAAGTTATTGTGTACATGAATATTTTAATTTCTTTTGAATATTACTTAAGAGTGGAAGTGCTGAGTCTTGTGGTACATGTGTGTTTAACTTTATAAGTCCTCTATGTTAAGTTGTGCCAAATGTTTTTTCTGTATCTATTATGCAAATCATATAGGATTTCTTGTTAATGTTGTTAATCTAGTGAAATACAGAAGTTAAGTAGAATGTTAAATATTTAATCACTTAATCCAAAATGAATTATCTTTTTTATACATTACTGACATGAAGCAATACTGTTTACTTGGGAAAAAGAGAAGGATTGATTCAATGACTTTGCTTGGGAACCCCGGATATTCTCCCTAATAATCCCCAAGTCCATCAGAAATCAGGAAGAATGTCAGAGAGATATCTAGGATATCTGGAATTCTGCAAGTGAGTCACATTATATGTAAACTTTAGGTACCCTCTTGTGCGGAAACAGCTGCATTGACTATAGACTTAGAAACTCAAGAGTCAGTTGTTCACTTTGAGTTATTGGAAGACCTTCCAAAGAAAAGTGGATATGAATAAAGAGAGCTTGTAAATATTGCAATAAATAACTAACTTTCCCATTCCAGATATCAACAAATATCCACAGGAGTCAGGGAAACATGACCCCAATAAATGAACTGAATAAGATGACAGTGACTGACTCTAAAGCAATGGAGATATATTACTTCTCAGAGAGGAAATTCATAATAGCTTTCTTGAGAAATCTAAGCAAGCTTTAAGAAAACAGAGAAGTAATTTAGAAATTTATCAAAGAAATTTAACAAAAATATTAAAATATATTTTTAAAGTGAAAAAAATTCCGGAGCTGAAAATATAATTTATAACATAAAATATGCATCAGAGTGCCTCAATAGCTGAATGAAGCAAGCAAAAGAAAGAATTGGTGAGCTCAATGACAGGCTATTTGAAAATAGTTAGAAGAGAGCAAATAAAAACAGAATAAAATAAACAATGTTTATGAAATCTAGAAAATAGTCTGCAAAGGATAAATGTAAGTAATTGGCCTTAAAGTAATAGTAGAGAAAAAGAGGTAGAAAGTTTTTTCAAAAAAATAAATAAATAACTTTTCAAACCTAGAGAAAATATTAATATCCAGGCACAAGAATACCAAGTATCACCAATAAAATTCAACCCAAATAAGACTACTTAAAGCACATAACTAAACAATCTAATGATCCTAACTACAGCAAAAGTAAAGAAGCAAATAATGTATGAAGTTTGGCAAATAAACTAACAAACTCATCCTAGAAAAAGTGCTATAAACCTTATTGGTGAATATCACTACAGTCACCTTTAGAGTTTTCCCCTTAGGAAGCTATGTGCTGATGCCTGTGCCTAGTATACCCATCAATGCAATTTTGGAGCACTTTTTCTGGAATGGCCATCATATTACCCTAAATGTCCTGAATGTCATCAAAATGTCTTTGTTTCAATATTTCCTTTATTTTTGGGTAAAGAAAAAAGTCATTGGGTACCAGATCAGGTGAGTAGGGAGGGTGTTACAATCCAGTTATTTGTTTACTGGCTAAAAACTCACTAACAGACAGTGCTATGTGAACTGGTGCATTGTCATGATGCAAGAGCTGATTTGTGATCATTTTTGCACACACCATTCTCATGCCAAGATTTTCAGTTAAGAATTTCCTGTTTCTCTATCGATGTGTATTTGGTCTGCTATGCTTCTCACAGTCAGCTGACAGTTTCAACACACAATTGGATAAATTTTGGTGATGTTTTCATCAGTCTGCTCCTTACTCCCTGTCCTGACACCATTTCATCAGTGAGGCTTTCTCTCTTCTCATAAAAACATGTAATCCATTTGTACACTGTCGTTTTCTTAATTGCATTATCTCTATATACTTGAACTATCATGTCCCTGATTTCACTTCCACTCTTGTCAAATTTAACAAGAAATGTAATGTTTGTTTATTGCTCTAATTCAAGTTCTGACATTCTCATGATGGCACACAAAAACATGCAATGACAATAATGAATGCCATTCAGCAACGCTGCCATAATAAGGTAAATATGAACACAGCTGTGAGACACTGATACATCAAGGTTATGAAACCTTACCAAGTTGTTTGTATGACACTGTCAATGTAAACTCATGGTGGCAAGTTTGTGGCCTTAATTATCAGAACTTGTATAAAGAAACTCTAATATGTCAGAAAACAACCTGTCAGTACAAGGTTTGAAGAGACCAAGAGAAGTGAAGTGGCATTTTCAAAGTGGTGAAAAAAAAAATTACATCTAGAAAAGCTTTAACTAGCAAAATTACCCTTCAAATATAAAAGGGAAATAAAGACTTCCAAACCAACAAAAGCTGAGTAAATTTATCTCCACTAGATTGCTTTTGCAAGATTTTTTAAAAGGGATTTTTCAGTCTGAAATAAAAAGATGCTAACATGCAACAAGACGTAATCTGAATATATAAAACTGATAAAAGTAAGTACACAGATACATTTAGTATACTCATATTGTCATTGTCATGTGTAAAGCACTCATATCATTAGTGTGAAGACTAAATATCATTCATTTAAAAATAATTAAGTACAATTTATAAAGAGATAGAAAATATAAAAAGCTACTTTAAGACAACACAAACTCAAATGGGGAGATGTAATTAAAATGTAGGAGTATTTTTTATTTTTTTTCTTTGCTGTTTGTTATTTTTCTTTGTGATTAAAGTGAAAATGTGAGCATTTTAAAATACCGTGTTATAACTTTAAGGTTTTTTTGTAAGCTTCATAGTAATCACAAAGCAAGGACTTATAATAAGTCCACTAAAAATAAAAAGCAAAATATTAAAACATACCATTGGAGAAAATATTTTAACTATAAAAGAAGATAGTAAAAAAGCAAGAAAACAAGAGAGAAATATCAGCTTCCATTCTCACTATTGATCCTTTGAAGTTCTCTGATGCTTTAAATATTTTTGCTTCTTGTTTTTTTAGGAATTTTACTCTGATTAGCCTGGGTTGTAGCCATCTTTTGTTCAAAAATATTTCTATAGCCAGGCATGGTAGCTTGTACCTCTAGTTCCAGTTACTTGGAAGCCTGAGGTGGAGAGATTGCCTGAATCCAGCACGTCGAGTCTGAGGTGGCTATTAGCATGCCACTGCACTCCAGTCTGGGTGACAGACAAAGACTTCATCTCAAATATATATATATAATTTCTAATAACTATTTTAATTATAATATCTTCCATCATCCTAATGTTCATTTTTCTTATTTTTACCTGTGAAACTCCAATTGGAAGTATTTTATTTATGTTTTATTCACTGAATCATTATTTAATTTATTTTTTAGATTCGGGGAGTATGGATGCATATTCATTACATGGACATATTGTGCAGTGGTGGGGATTGTATCTCAGGCGATACCTTCCAGGCAGTGAACATTGTGCCCCACAGGCAGTAGTTCTTTTTTTTTTTTTTCCTGAGTTGGAGTCTCACTCTTGTCACCCAGGTTGGAGTGCAGTGGCATGCTCACGGCCACCACAGCCTCAAACTGCTGAGCCCAGGTGATCCTTCTGTATCAGCCATTCAAGCAGCTGGAACTACAGATGCACATCACCATGCCTGGTTAGCTTTTGTGATTTTATGCAGAGACGAGGTCTCATTAAGTTGCACAGGCTGGTCTTAAACCCCTGGGCTAGCAATCATTTTACCTCGGCCTCCCAAGGTGCTGAGATTACGGTTGTGCCACCGTGCCAGGCCATAGTTCTTTTTTATATTCCATATTTATCTTATTCATTTTGTCTATTTCTATATATTATTTTTCCTACTTGTGTTTTCTCTCAAAATTATCTGATTGAAAAAGTCTTTGAGTTCACTAATCATTCCTTTTGGCTTTTTCCTAATCTCCAATTGCGCATATTCACTGTGTTATTAATTTCGTTTTTTAAAATTTTTTTCTTATGAAAAATTTTAAAATTAATTGTATTGTATTTCCCTGATGAATTTCTCTTTCTTAAGGTCAATTTTACTCATTTTTCTCTTTTTTATCTTAATGTTGTTATTTAAAGCACTTGTTTGATAACTCCAATCTTTATTATTTCTGGATTTGCTTCCATTGCTTATTTTATTGTAGAATGTGCCGCATAGTAATGTATGCTTTCACAAGTCCTTATATTTTACTGAATACTGGATATTACACATAATAATTTAAGACTCCAGATGATTTTAACTTTCTTTAAGAATGACTATCCTAAATTAATCACAAAATTGGCTGAATCATAGCTGAGTAACATTTAATGATGCTTCATCTTTACCTTCTTTCATTGTATTTCTAGGTTACATTAATACAATAAACCTATTGAAAGCCTGATTTGTTCATCGGCAAACAAAAGGTCTTCCTGGCAGGCCCTGAACTCACATTTGTCTCTTCAGGAGTAAGAGAATCAGGAACATTTCATATTGCTTTTTAGATGTTTTTGCCTTAGATTTCCAGTCTCTTACCCCAGGCATTTTCAAAATCTGGCAAACATCAATTTGCTGCTTCAAATTTCTTCAATCATTAGTAATCTTTAGTCCTTGTAATATTTTTGCTTCACTAGCTCTCTGACACCATTTGTTAAATGATTTCTAATTATCTCTTACTTCACTATTATTTTGTTTTCAGTGGCAAATATTTTGTGATGCAAGCTATTTGAATAAATAAAACAATCTTATCAGATAATGTCCAATAGTTGATTTGTAAACTTTATCTAATAAGATCTTTTATATTATTATTATATTATTAGTATTTATTGGTTTTTTATCCTCAAAATGAGTTTCAAGAAGAAGAATCAGTAACCTTGTATGTTAAAATATCATATTTTAGAAACTTCTATGACCTTAAACATTTAATAGAGGTATGCTTTTTTATATTGTGGATTTCTAAATTTAAAGCATAATATCTCATGTTATAATTATTCTGCAATTAATGTGAACATGTTCATCTGATTAAAGACAAAGTTACATGAAAATGTTTCTGTTTATAACTTTATTTTTATTTGAGTCTTGAAAATAACAAATATATCTCATTCAACTATTCTCAAATAAGAAAATATATTACTCAAATTTATAATAATACATGTTCAGGAATGAATATTGACCATTAACATACATTTTGAAATAAGTCTGGATTTTAACTTATTTGACATGTGTTTCTGCCATGTTCTGACAGCTCAGAGAAAAGTTATTTTATTTTATTTATTTGTTTGTTTGTTTGTTTGTTTATTTATTTATTTATTTATTTATTTTTGAGTTGGAGTCTCACTCCATCGCCCGGACTGGAGTGCAGTAGCCGCTCCCGGCC
>NW_007252468.1:2126-19738 GCF_000164805.1 Carlito syrichta | reverse complement strand
CCCGGCCACCGCAGCCTCGACCTGCTGGGCTCCGGTGATCCTTCTGCCTCAGCCTTCCAAGTAGCTGGAACTACAGGTGTGCACTACCACTCCTGGCTAATTTTTGATTTATTGTAGAGATGAAGCCACGCCACATTGCCCATGCAGGTCTCGAACTCGCGGGCTCAGGCAATCCACTCACCTCAGTCTCCCAAAGCACGAGATTACAGGCTGAGCCACCAAGACCAGCTGAGAAAAGTTATTTTATCCAGCATTACTTTATTATTGATTTTGTGAAATTATATGCAGTTTAATATTAAAATTATTGATTCTGAAAGCCAAACAAATTTAAAGTTATTTAAGAATCTTTGGATAATACTGAAATCTAAGTGAACCTGTCAAGCCAACTGAAATGCCTTTCTTGGCACAGAAAATATCTCTCTTCTGATCATTACCAGTTATCCTATTACAGCTTACTAAAAATTCTCAACTTTGAAAGAACTGTGCTTCATGCTGGCTTTGTTTTAATTCTGCATGCTGATACAGTTTTTAAATATTTTTTTCTAACAATAAAATATATGTTTCATGACATATTTTGCAATTGACTCACATATTGCAAAATGATTGTTATATAGTCTAAGAATCTATATATTTTAATTGCATTTCTTCAAGTTTTTTTTTCATTCCTTTGCTGTTTGTTTCTTTTCTTTGTGATTAATGTGAAGATGTCAGCAGTTTAAAATAACTTGTTATAACTTTAAGTTTTTTAATTAGCCTCATAGTAAACATAAAACAAAGGCCTATAATAAGTATGCTAAAAATAAAAAGCAAAATATTAAAACTTACCATCAGAGAAAATTCTTAGGGAAAGTATTTCTGCCACTCCTAGCACTGAGGTAATTACTCTTTCCAAATGCTTTTGTAGCTCACATAGACTCATGAGCACCAATAATCATTTATTGTTTTATGTTCCCAGCATGGAATTGTTTTGCTATACAAAAATATGTAATTAATAGAGAAAAAATTCAATAAATGCATATTTAATAACAATAGAGTTATAAATTAATTATACTTCAATTAATTCAGGAAAGCATCAGATTATTCATAGGAAATCTCTGGGTTATCAAAGTATAATAAAAATAGCAATATAGAATTTGAAATTAGTGCCAGGAGTAATCTTATTAGTATATGCTTCAAATAAATGTTATCCTTTATATAAACTCAATATAAAATATATGTGATCTTTAATATAAATTACAATATGTGCAATATAGTATGAGAGTGAATTTAAAAATTGAATGTTATCTAAACATGTAGGTATAAATGAGCTCTAAGATATTTCACACTCATTAAAGACTGATCAAGTGTCTACTGCATATTATTTATAGAAAGATAAGTAACTTACTTACCAAAACTCATAACAAATGTTGCCCAAATCAGCAAAAAATATATGTCAATTAGGAAACATAAACATATTTTAAAATAAAACAATAAAGGAGAACTTACTTAAGAAGAACTTATAAAATAGAATGAAAGGGACACACATAATAAATAGTCCAATACATTTATATAGTAGTAACTAAGCTGTCTCCATTCTTCAGCCTGACTAAACAAAGGAACAGAGAAGTTTCCAGGAACTAGATGCAGTCAGGTAGCACTAGATGCTTTGAAGGAGAGGTGATTCTTCATCAAGTGACAGATTCCACCTCAGGTCAACATAGGGAAGAAACAAGAAGGTTAAATGTAATAACCTCACCCTCTTCATATCATTACATAAGGTGACATATTGATAAATTTATCAGTGTGCCAGAGCATCAGGATCCATTGATTTAATTCATTTAAATCAGTGTCCAAAGGCTAGAGCAATATAAAGATTGATGCATTATAGTTCTGAAGAGGCAAACAAAAGATATCAAGCAGAAATAAAAATATTTTATCAGTGATAACCTACTGTGAAGCATCATAAAATGAAAGATGATATAGAAATATTTACTTGTCAACATTTTATAACTATATCAGATATTAAATACAATGTTTATGACTAAAACAAAATAAAGACAACTCACAATAAAATAATAGGGAATATGTAATGTGAGGAAGATGGTTGATTAAAGGTACCTGGTGTTATCCCCATCTCAAAAAGAACAACAACAACAACAATAAAATGAATAAAGAAGGACAAACATATGAGCTTTCTAGCAACTTAGATACATTTAGAGCCTATAATACTCAGTGATCTATAATAGAAACAAGGAACAGAGTACCATATGTTCTTACTCATAAGTGGACCCTGAACATTTACCATAACACTATAAGAAAGGGATTGACAATAGTAGGACACTGTTGGGATGAGGATGAGGACACAGCATCAATAAGGGTACCTGATCTCAAACCAGGCAAAGTGGAGACCAAAAGGAGGCCCAAACTACTTATATAATGTCCACTTGGGTACCTAATCCTGAATTGTATTCCACATCTTTTAAATAAGACATATATTTTAAAAGGAAATGAATGAACAAGTAAAAAATAACTGGAATGTGTGAGAAAAAGCACTGGACTGCAGGAAGTAAATAGCAAGGTTCTTATAGAGCATGGAGGCGCAAAATGGCAGAATAAGGAGAGGTTTGAGTCATGTGGTTTTTGCTGACTCTTTTCCCTCAACAAAATTGCCTCAGAGCCTAGATAAACTTATCCTTCCAGGCATAATGTAACCTAAAGACCTCACTAGCAGCTACCACTTTAGCCATTTGCATTTCTTACTATAATCTCGAACCATAATCCTCATAAGCCACGACCCAATTAGAGAAACTGCCTGGATTCCTGTGACTACATTGCTTTGAATTCACAAAAAAAGTGTGCATTTTCCATGCCCCCGTGACCCAAGCTGTTGCAGTATGACTCATTTTAAAACCAGAGTCTCTGCTGGAATGTGTTCTGCAGTAGGAATCAGTAATCACCGTACAGCTCCAGCCTTGAGGCTCTGTCATAGTTCCACCATGCCTACACAAGTGAGTGCAAGACACAACAGTGACTGTTCAGAGCCCTAGACTATGAATTCAGTACTATATAGTAAGGAAGTGAACTCTTGGCTAGCTGAACCATATGCACCAATGCTATTGACTAGAGAAGGCTGGTTGAACCCAACCTTAAGTCAGGAAGGGAACCACATAATCGTGTCTCCACCTGAAGAAATAACCTAGCAAACTATCCCCTGGAAGACATTCCTTAGAGCTCAACAAGCAGCTGTGCATGTGTGCCAAAGCAGAGATAAACAGTCTAATAAACCTGTACAAAGTGGCATACCTGTAAGCAGGCCAAGCAATCAAGGGACTGACTGTGGCCTGAGAAACATCCCAGTGAATCTGTCGCCAAAAACCTATAACTCAGTCTGCAAAGAAATCAACAGACCCCCCCTTCCCCTTGATGGATATGCTGTTGAGCTAGTTAAGCAGCTGCAAATCCATCCCTTTGCTTGAGAAACAATATGATAGACCCAACACAGGCACTCTCACCCCTGAGTTGGCAGAACAACTATAATTCATGTCACTAGTTAGAGAAATGACCTAAAGACTTCAACATTGGAAAACTAGTCCCTTCCATGCCCACACCCCCAACCTGAGAAACAAACCAATTATCCTGACCACTGAACCAGTACCTGAACTAGCTGATCCTAAACGTATACACATGCACTCCCAACTTGAGATGGCTCAGTAAACTCATCCCCAGCAAAGTCTTGATACTGCTTTCACAAGTTACCATAATCTAAGCCAGTGAGTGACTTGCATGCATCACTAATGTGGGTTACAACTAAAGACACATCACAAGAAAATACTAAAGCATCCATTCATAATCAAAACAAATGCACTCTAACCAGTAGACACCCTAACACCCATGTATAGTTATAAACATATCCCTATGAACGCTATTATTTAGTTTTGGAAGAGGCAACATTTCCAGCCAATGTGTAGATATCAACACAGGGACAAAAGAAACCAAAAAACAAAGAAATATGACACTTCCAAAATTGTTCTCCAATAACACTCCAACAAAAAGGAAATATACAAAATCCCAGAGAAAGAGTTCAGAATAATAACCTTATGAAAGCTCAATGAAATAAGTCAGAGTATAGATAGATAATTTAATTAAATCAGGAAAATAATTCATGATCTTAATGAGAAATTCAACCAAAAATTAAATAGAGGTCTTGGGGTTGAATAATTTAATGATAAAGAAAATGCAATCAAGAACTACAACAACTAACTAGATCAAGAAAAAGAAATATTTTTTTAGCTTGAAGATGATCTTTTGAAAAAGCACAGGCAGGCCAAAAGCATAATCAAGTAAAATTTTAAAATAAAGAAGAAAGTCTACAGTGTTCATGGGACACCATTAAATGAATAAATGTTCACATTCTAAGAATTCGATAAGAAGAATATAAACAAAAATACTATATATAGCACACATATTATATGATTAATATATTATCATAATATATAATTAATTATGTATTATGAGATTAATATATAAAATCATTGATATATGTTATTAATTGCTAAAGACTTTTCAAGTCTTAGAAGAGATATGGAAATCAAGCTCCAAGAAACTTAAAGATCCCTAAATAGATTGGATCAAAAGAAGTCCCATTTGAAGTACATTAGAGTCAAACTGCTAAAAGTCAAAGGCAAAGAAAGAATATTTTTAAAAAGAGTCAGATAACATATTAGAGAATCCTCATTAGACTGACAGTAGATTTCTTGGCATAAGATTTCTTGGTCTGGAGAGATTGCAACAATATATTCAAAGTACTGAATGAAGGGGAAAAAAAGTATTTTTAGCCAAGAATACTATGCAAAACAAAGCTATTATTCAGAAATGATGAAAAAACAATCTTTCCCAGAGATACAAAAACTAATAAAGCTGATTACTACTGGAGTGGTTTTACTATAAATGTTTAAAGGACCACTATATCTGGAAGGAGTGAGGTGATAACTACCAACATAAAACATGGGAAATTATAAAACTTACTGGTAGAACAGTTAAACAAAAGGAAAGAGAAAGGAACCAAACTTTATCACTGCAGAAAGCCCCCCAAAACATAAACCATGAGAGATAAAGGGACACAGTATATAAAAATTTTAATTAAATGATATGAGTTAGTCCTTATTTATCAATAATAAGCCTGAATGTAACAGATTAAATTCTTTAGTTAAGAGCTAGATATTGAGCTTCCATATGACCCGCAATTCCTCTTTTGGGAATATACCCAGAGAAACTCAACTCATTCTACCAAAAAGATGCCTGCACACGTATGTTTGTTGCGGCTCTATTCACAATAGCAAAAACATGGAACCAACCATGTTGTCCATTGAAACTGGACTGGATTTTTTAAAATTTGGTACATATACACAATGTAATATTATGCAGAAGGGCAAACATATGAACTTTGCAGCAACTTGGATGGATTTAGAATTGATCATACTCAGTGATCTATCACAGAAACAAAGAACAGAGTACCATATGTTCTCACTCATAAGTGGACTTTGAACAATTATAATACTATAAGAAATGGGTTGGCAGTAGTGAGAAACTGTCAGAGGAGAGGGGTGGGATTAGCAGTTGAGGGTAACTGCTAGGGAATGGAGGGGCATACCTCATCGACATGGTTACCTGCATAATTGTACACTTAAACTTGAATTATACCCCACATCTTAATAATAAAAAAATTAAAAATCTCATTATTTCTATTACTCAAAATATTTTTTGTGAATTTATACTCCTTAATGATGTGTTTGAATAAAAAATACATAAATTTATTTCAAAATATTTTGCAAAGCTAAGAAAAATAATAAAATATATAGACTGGACAAACTGACACAAATACAAAACTCAATTCTAAGTTGTCAATGAAAAACTCACTTTTTCTGTGAAGACATATGTAGACTAAATGTGAAGAAATTAAAAAAAATCCCATGCAAATGAAAACCTCATGTGAACAAAAGTAGTTATACTTGTATCAGATAAAACATACTTTAAGTCAAAAACTAAAAAGTGACAGAGTGGGACATTATATAATCCTTAAAACATCGGTTCACCAAGTACATATAATAATCATAAATATATATGTATCCAACAGCACAGCACTCAGATATATTAAACATTACTACATCTAAAGGGAGATGTAGACCCCAATACAATAATTTTGGGTGCTTCAATAACCCCTTTTAGCATTGAGCAGATCATTTATACAGAAAATCATCATAGAAACATTGAATCTAAACTGCATCATAGATCAAATGGACCTCAAATGGACCTAAAATACATCTAGAGAACATCTCACTCAACAACTGCAGAACACATATTCATGTGTGTGTGTGTGTGTGTGTGTGTGTGTGTGTGTGTGTGTGTGTGTGTGTGTATGTGTGTGTGTTGGAGTCTCACCCAGGCTGGAGTGCAGTGGCATGCTCACAGCCACCACAACCTTGACCTGCTGGGCTCAGGTGATCCTTCTGCCTCAGTCTTCCAAGTAATTGGAATTACAAGCTCATGCCACCATGCCTGGCTAATATATATATATATATATATATATATATATATATTTTTTTTTTTTTTTTTTTTTTTTGTAGAGATGAGCTCTTATCAAGTTGCACAGGCTGGTCTTGAACTCATAGTCTTAGGCAGTCTTCTCACCTCAGCCTCACAAAGTGCAGGGATTATAGATATGAACTACCACATCCAGCCAATAACACATATTATTTTCATCAAAACATGGAATATTCTCCAGAAGTGACCAGGTGCTTGGCCATAAAACAAGATTCATTTTAACAAGAAAGTGAAATCCTATTAAGAGTTATGTTTTTCTAAACACAATGGAATAAAAGTAGAAATCAGTAACAAGAGGAACATTTTAAATTGTACAAATACATGGAAATTAAACAATATGTTCATATTAATCAATGGATCAGAAAAGACATTAAAAAGGTGATTTTAAGATTATTTGAAGCAAATGAAAATTGAAGCACTGCTGTACCAACACAAATAAAACAGTGCAAAGCAGTTTTAAGAGGCAAATGTATAGCAATAAATGCCCACAACAATCAAAAGTTTTGACTTTCTAAAAATTGAACAATACAGCTCAAACAACTAGAAAAAAGAACAATCAAAACCAATAGTAGTAGAAGAAAACAATAATGAAGAAAAGAGCAGAAATAAAAATAAGACTACAAAATAGAAAAGATCAGTTAAACAAAAAGTTGCCTTTCTGTAAATAATAATCAAATAAAACCAGTAACTAGACCTACCAGGAAAAAAGAAATACCCCAAAATAAAAACAGGAGCACAAAAAGAGACATTACGAATGATACCACAGAAACACAAATAATTATTAGAGACTATTATGAACAATTGTATACCAACAAACTGGAAATCCTAGACTAATGGATAAATTCCTGGCTAGATACCACCTACAAAGATTGATCAAAGAATTCTTTAAAAACCTACCTAAACAGATCAATAATGAGTTACAAGAAAAATTAATTAAAAAACTTTCTCAACAACAACAAAAAAATCTCAGGACAAGATGATCTCATTATAGAATTTTACCAGACTAACCAATACCCAACCAACAACAACAAAAAAAGCATAAAACTAGTTTCTTTTTATAGAACTATTTCATAAAAAATTAAAGAGAAAAAATTTTAAACCCATTCCAGTGAAATATCTATAAAACCTATATGGCTGTATAACCTATAAAAGCTTTTTTAACACAAGTAACTCCATTCTGTTAAAATCTTTCATTTTAAGTTGCTTGCAGTTGCCTGCTTGAAAGAACATCTGCCCCCTCCCCCGCCCATGTAACCACAACTGTTCTTGGCCCCTGAACTGTAATTGATAGCTTCTTCTTTGAAATTCCCTATCCCCTACATCCTGTTAAGCAAATAGCAACTGGCCAAAATGGCCAAACTAAGCAAGCAGGTTGCTGCAAATTGTTCCATGCTTGACTCTGAGTCCTCCTGGAAATGTAAACTGTAATTGTGAAAGCTATGGTTTTTGCCTTTAAAAGTCCCCTCCTTGCTTTACACAGGGCAGAGAAATTTTTAATGACATTAGCCCTCTCTCGGTCACCAGCTAATTAAAAGGACTCAAAAATCTGATTCTCTTCATGTTGGCATTTTATTTTTCTCACTCTGGTAATAATATTTGGAGGCCCCAGTGAGATATAATTTCACCAACTTTGAGAAGCAGCCATGCTCTGGCTCTCCCTAGACTGCTGAGAAGTTATAGGGGAGGTGTCCCCTGATATTAGTCAGAGTCCCATAACCACTCACATGGTTTGGGTGGAGCTGGAACTACTGCTGATTTCCTCCTGCTTCAAAAGAACCTGAGTCTGTCTGCACTCTCTGGAGAGGTAAGAATCTGTTTTTCCAGTTTACTCTGTTTATGGCCATAATTCTGTTAGAAAGATTGGAGCCTGATGAGGCTGCTCCTTGGGCTCTGTACATTGACCCAAGATGTTGGTAGAACAGAGTCTTGGTTTTAATATTTCTGTTTTGATATCTTCTTGATCTCTATGTGCTTAAGCAGTGGTTTCTGGACCCCTGTCATCCTTGGCCTCTTTCTTTCCTCTCCTTAATTGCTGTTCTCTTTGCCACAGGACTTGGCTCTGCCACACCTGTGGATTTGTCATCTACAGCCAAGGTTTTGCTAGTTATTGCATATCTTCTAATTTTAACAAGTTTGATTGCTATTAGGTGTCTCCTGTGACTTGCTGGTTTTGACATCATGGGACAGAATGTTTCTAATTCTTCCAAGCCCTCCAGTCCCTTGGACTGCATATTAAAAAAAATTCTCTGTAGGATTTGCTGGAGACTATGGAATCTGTCCTTTGAAAGACAGAATCTGAACTCTCTTTGAAATTTATTGGCCTAATTATGGTGTTGGACCTAATTATGGTGTTGGATGTCCCTCTGCTGGGTCTCTAGATGTACTTGTTACCCAAGCTGTCTGGAGAATTTTTGCTGGTATGGGGGGACCCACACAACCAGATCAGTACCCCTATATTGACCAATGGTTATCTCTGGTCAAAAATTCTCCACCTTGGCTTAGGACGCGTGTCTTGGAGGAGAGGATAAGGCTGATGGATGCCTTGGAGGAAGAGATACAACTGGGAATCCTGAGGGGTCCCTGGGCTCTTAGGCAGATCCTTGTCTCTAAGTCCCTGAATGAGTCACATGATGACAATTCTCCCAAGTCAAAAACCCTGATTTCTAAGAAGGCAACTCCTCCTCTCCTGATGCCTCAGCTCCTCCTCCAGTAGGGTTATACCCTGTTAACCTCCATCAACGGAGGACCCTCTTAAGGAGCTAGTTACCCTCACCTGTAACCCACCACTGTATTGTCTTCAGTCTTCTCCCACTGTCACTTCCTCTTCCTGAGCCATGGCGGCCATCACAGCCACCCTGGAGGAGGCCACCAGGGACAGATGCATGCTTCCCACTGCCTCCTCTTCCACTTCCCCTTTACCTGGATCCCCACCTTTAGCAATCCGTCTCTGATCTCAGTCCAATAAGATACCACTCCTACCCCTCCAGGAGGTTCTGTCAGATCAAGCCAACTGGCCTTTCTTGGTTTATACTCCTTTCTCCACCTCAGACTTGTACAATTGGAAACATCAAAATCCAGCATTTTCCGATAAGCCACAGGTTCTGAACTCCTTAACGGAGTCAGCTATGCAGACCCCTCGCCCCATTTGGGACAATTGTCAACAACTCCTGATTCTTTTTACCCTTGAAAAAATGGGAAAAAATCAGAACTGAAGCTAGGAAATCTTTACTGGCTTCAGATGCTGGTATGAAGGAGGAAAACAAAGAAATGCTAAATGAGGCTTTCCCTGCATCCTGTCCTGACTGGGACCCCAACACTTTGGCAGGGTCCTGGGACTTGGAGACTTATCACCAGATTCTGTTAGCTGTTTCAAAGGGGCAGTTTGAAAACCTATTAATCATTCCAAAACGACCAAAGTCATTCAGGACCCTGAGGAGTCACCAGGGGTATTTTTCAAACATCTCCAGGTTGCATTCCATACCTACACCCCGTTCGACCCCTTGGCACCTGAGAATGCTCAGACTATCAGTTTGGCTTTTGTGGTACAAGCAGCTCCAGACATCTGAAAAAATGTTACAGAAACTTGAGGGTTTTGCTACAGAAACTTGAGGGTAATGAATATTTCTCAGTAACTCAAAGTAGCCCAGAAGGTTTCTAACAACCGTGATGCTGAGAAACAGAAACAGGCAGATAAAAAATTAGATAAAGCAACAAAGAGGCAGACTAAAATACTAGTCACTGCTTTTCAGGCTTCCCAACCTGGTTCACAGCTGGCGTGTACATTGAGGGGGGAAACTAAGAAGGGACTAAAGGAAACTGAATGAATCCAGTTGGCCGAGAATCAATGTGCATATTCCAAGGAATTAGGTCACTAGGTGAAAGACTGCCCTCATCGCCTAAAGACAGAGAACCCTAAGCCAGTGCTGGCTCTGCCCTCTACTTGGGTAACAAAAAACTGAGGAGGCCAGTGCTCTTTTTCCTTAGGCTCCCAAGAGCCCATGGTAACCATCACTATCAGGGGCCACCCAGTCCAACTTTTGGTGGACACTGGGGTGGAACTATCAATCCTAAAGTCACCATTAGGACCTATGTCTAACACTCAGATTTTTGTCCAAGGAGCAACAGGTACCTTTACAAACTGCAAATTTACCTCCGACCAGACAGTTGACTTAAGCCAAAGACAGCTCACACATTTGTTTCTGATTGTTCCTGACTGCCCATTCCCTCTTATGGGTCAAGATTTGCTTCAAAAATTGAGGGCTACTATTATGTTTTCACCTGATGAGACTAAGATGTATGTTCCTACTGCACTGCTTATCAAATGCTATTGACTGTGCAACTCTCTGAGGAATATCTTTTAGCTTCTTTGGATTCTCCCACTGGGAATAACCTATGCAGTCTACTTTTACTGTTGCAGCAGGAATTACCTTCAGTATGGGCAGAGACCAATCTGCCAGGATTGGCAAAACATCACCCTACTATTGTGGTAAGTCTACTAGCATCTGTCACTCCTGCTCATGCTCACCAATACCCTACGAGTCTGTGGACTCAGAGGATCACTCTCCATATTCAAAGACTTTTAGCCACTGATATTCTGACAACCTGTCAATCTGCTTGGAATACTCCATTCCTACCAGTTAAAATGCCAGGAACATCTGATTACTGGCCTGTTCAAGACTTAAGAGAGGTCAATAAGTGAGTTGAAACAATCCATCCTACCATTCCAATCCCATACACATTGCTCAGCCTGCTTCCTCTTCAACATCAGGTGTACACTGTACTGGACTTAAAGGATGCTTTCTTTTCCATTCCTCTGTCCCCTGTAAGTCAACCCATTTTTGTGTTTGAATGGACAGATCCTGACGCAGGAAATACTAGTCAACTAACTTGGACTCGGGTGCCATGGGGATTCAAGAACTTCCTGACTCTTTTTGGGGAAGTCTTACAGCAGGATTTGCCAGGGTTTCATGCCTTTCACCTTGAATGTACTTTATTCCAATATGTGGATGATCTCCTGCTCATGGCTGCAGATTTGGACACATGTTTACCAAATAATAGAGTTCTCTTCCAGCTTCTTCAAGACTTGGCTACCGTGTCTCAGCCAAAAAGGCACAGCTCTGCTCAACTGAAGTTTCCTACTTGGGATAAAGGGTAAGTGAATCCTGACTTTGACACAGAAGGAAATCATCCTCCGGATTCCCTCTCCAACAATGAAGAAACAGGCATAAGAATTTCTAGGGGCAGTGGGGTATTGCTGACTGTGTTTTCTGGAATTTGCTGAAATTGCCAAGCCCCTGTATGCACCTACTATAGGGGATCAGTCACTGGAATGGGCTGCTACTGAGGAACAAGTGTTCCAGCAATTAAAGATGGCTCTTACCCAGGCTCTGGCTTTAGCCCTCCCAGATGTTACTAAGCCTTTCCACCTGTTAATTCATGAACAATGGGGAATTACAAAAGAGGTCTTTACCCAGACTTTAGGACCTTGGGGATGGCCAGTGACCTATTTGTCAAAAAGACTGGACTCAGTGGCCTCTGGCTGGTCCTTATGCCTCTCGGCCATTACCACTATAGCCATACTATCCAAGGAAGCAAATAAACTAACTTTTGGCCAGAATCTGGCTTTGCCTGTTCCTCATGCTGTTGAAACTCTGCTCTGGGGAGCCTCTGACCATTGGATATCAAATACCTCAATCACCCAATATCAGAGCCTTTCGCTAGATCAACCCAGACTAACTTTCTTTCCTACTCGATGTCCCTACCCAGCCACCGTGCTCCCCAATGATAATCCTGAAATGCCAATGCATGACTGTGAAGACATGATAGACATCTCTCAAGCCAGCTGCCCTGATCTCTGGGATACCCCCTTAAGCCAGACTGTTGCTGTCCCATTCATGGATGGCAGCAGTCTGGTAATAGGAGGGGTATGCAACGCTGGTACCACAGTGCACATGGCTCATGATGTGATCTGGTCGCAGTCTTTGCCCAATGGCACATTGGCTCAAAAAGCTGAGTTAATTTCCTTAACTCAGGCCTTGCTCTGGGGTGTAGAAAAGCAGGTAAACATCTTCACAGACAGTCAATATGCTTTTGCTACTCTCCATGTCCATGCTAAGGTCTACAAGGAAAGAGGGCTTCTGATGGCTATGGGTAAGACTATAAAAAACAAAGAGGAGATTTTGGCCCTTTTAGAGACTATATGGGTCCCTAAAGAAGTAGTCATCATGCATTGCAGGGGACACCAAAAATCAGATACTCCAGAGGCAATTGGTAACCACCTGGCAGACCAGGAAGCCACAGAACTTCCAGTCAAGTCTCTAACTATCCAGTTGCCTAAGACTTTTTCAGTCCCTTCTCTCCCACAGCCCACCTATTCTCAAGAAGAAAGGCAAACAAACCAGATGGGAGCTCACAAGGGTCCCACCGGAAGGTGGGACAAGGAATCTAAAATTATCCTGCCTGAAACTCTTGGACATACTCTGGCAAAACAATTGCATTCTGCCACCCATTTGGGTGGCACCAAGATGATTGAATTGCTAAACCGTTTTTACCACATCAATGATTTAAAATATATAGCCTAAAAAACAACTGCAAGGTGCACGGCTTGTACTCAAGCAAATGCCAAACAAGGGCCGAAGCCCACTTTTGGATCAGGGCCTGAAGATTAACCCCAGGAGAAAAATGAGAAGTAGATTTCACTGAGGTGAAGCCTCCCCATGTGGGATACTAGTGTTTGTAGATGCTTTACTAGTATCTATACTACACTATACTTTACTAGATAGATACTAGTGTTTATAGATACTTACTCAGCATGGGTGGAAGACTTTGCCCCAAGAATAAAATTGCACTGATGGTTACAAGGGTTTTATTAAGTGAAATTATTCCTAGGTTTGGGCTCCCCCTCTCTATTGGTTCTGACAATGCTCCTGCCTTCACCTCGTCCATAGTTCAACTGGTTTGTAAAGCACTAAACATTGACTAGAAATTACATTGTGCTTACTGATCGCAGAGCTCTGGGCAGGTAGAATGCATGAATTGGACTTCAGAATCTACTTTGACCAAATTAATAATAAAGACCAGTGAAGAATAGCTGAATCTTGTGCCTCTGGCCCTTCTCTGGACCTGATGAATCCCATACAAGACTGGATTTACTCCATATGAAATTATGTTTGGTAGACCTCCTCCTTTTTTTTACCCCAGTTACAAGATTCCATTCTTGAAGAAATTACTAATCAATCCCTATTAAAGTATCTTTATTCCCTCCAACAGGTCCAGGTTACTGTCCACTCCAACATCTGTGATGTTGTGCCAACCCCATCGTCCACGCTGTGCCATTCATTCCAGCCTGGGAACTTGGTTTGCATCAAAAAGTTCTTGAAGGAAGGACTGGCCCCAGTCTGGAAGGGACCATACATTGTCACCCTCACTACTCCGACAGTACTCAAGGTTGACAGAATTCCAGCCTGGATCCATTACTCACGGGTCAAGAAAACTGAGTTCGATGACCTTGAAGATGACACACCACCCTCGGATATTTGGACTGTACAAAAGGACCCTAATAACCCCCTCAAGATCACCCTTCAAGCTCAGGATCCTGCTCTGACCAGAGATGAACTACCATCCCCTTAACTGGCCACCACAAACTAAGACTCTTGTTTTTATTCTGGTGTTTCTTAGCCTATGTGTTTGAAAGGGGGCTTAACATTCCACTTGGTACTCCTTTACCCTCACTAGGGGGGAACAACATTAGTTACTAAAGAATGGTCCAGTGTCAGCCTCTCAATCCAGTCTTATTCAAGACAGACTTATTAGACATGTCAGGCCAAAAAGAAAGTAGAGCTAACAGTATCCTGACCAAGAGATATCGCAAGCCAGGGACTCCCCTCAAATGGAAAGGTTTGCTCTCTATATACAGATGTAAGAGACATAGATTTCTATATATGTCCAGGATAGCCCACTAATGGTCTCTGTAATCTGGCTAGCAAATTTTTCTGTCTGTGTGGGGAATGCATTACCATCACTTCTTACTCCAAAGGACCAAATGACACCTCCAAAATCATTGTATGGCAGGGTGCCGAGAAAGTCATTCAGGTCATTTCCCAATTTATATAAAAATTAACAATCCCTCCCTCCTTTCCTGGGATATAGGATTCACCTGGGGCATATGACTTTAAATGGGTATGACTCAGGAGCTCTTTTCACCATCCAATGACAAATAATTCTCTGCAGGATCCAAATGGGGCCATCCAGGATTGGACAATTGTCAGGACCTAATGACCCCTTATTTGGCTATCATCAGCCACCTTCACCTCCACTGACACCTGGAGGGTTTCCATCCCCTACAGTGGCCCTAGAACACTAGTCACCTAGCCTTTTTCCTATGTTAACCCATATTCACCATCTGCTTAACCTCACCTGGCCAGATCTAGCCTCAGGTTGTAGGTTATATCTAAAAGTAAAACCCCCTTATTATGTAGGCCTAGGAGTTGAGGCCTCCAATGTCCCATGCCACCTAGAACATAACAAAATTACTCATAGAATTCTCAGAAAATAATTCATGTCGCCCTCAGAGATATAACTGGAAAGGCCTCCTGTTTAATAACTGTAAATTTCAATTTAACAGCCTCTCCATTTGCTGAAATCTGTAACATGTCTGATAATATAACTGTGTCTGCATCCACAGTCTATATGGCCCCAACAGATACTTGACTTGCTTGTCATACAGGCCTTACAACTTATATAACCACTGAAATGTTAACTAATAAGCCTACCCTATGTATAACTGTTCAAGTGTTGCCCAAAATATATTCCTGTAGTGGCCCTCAAGGATCCCTGTTGTTAAATCCCCCTGGCCTCCCATTAACTCACTAAAATTGTGCTGTCCCATTCATCATGCCGGCCTTAAGTGGGTTAAGCATAGCTGGAAATGCAGTGTTCAGCACTGCAGCTTGAGTTCGCTGAGTATTAGGCTTGACTAACCTTGCACCACTTGTCAATTCTGACTTAAAATATATGCAATCAGTCATAGACCATCTCCATGACCAAGTAGACTCTCTTGCAGAAGTTGCTCTCCAAAATCACATAGGCTTAGATCTACTTTTCTTATCCCAAGGGGGACTTTGTGTTGCTCCCAGAGAATCCTTTTGCTTCTATGCTAATAAGTCAGGCATTTTCTTTCTTTTTTTTTTTTTTTGAGTTGGAGTCTCACTCTGTCGCCCAGACTGGAGTGCAGTGGCTGCTCCCGGCCACCGCAGCCTCGACCTGCTGGACTCCGGTGATCCTTCCGCCTCAGCCTTCCAAGCAGCCAGAATTACAAGCATGCGCTACCACACCCGGCTGATTTTTTGATTTATTGTAGAGATGAGGTCTCGCTGCCCAGGCGGGTCTCAAACCCGCGGGCTCAGGCAATCCACTCACCTCAGCCTCCCAAAGGCATGGGATTACAGGCTGAGCCACCGAGCCCGGCTAGGTCAGGCATTTTTGAGGATACCCTCTGTAAAGTCAAGGAAAAGGTAGACAGACAACAGAAAGAGTTAGACAATAATAAATCTTGGTTCTATTCTCTGTTTGACTGTACCCTATTGAAGGGTGCAGGAAGTGACCACAGGGGCAGCTCCCAAAATGACACTGACACACCAGACAACAAAGGCTCTTGGTCCCAGCCTCTGCAAGCACAATTCCCTGTGTGCGCCAATTTCAAACCTTCCCACGTGCGCCAATTTCAAACTTTTCTGCGCGGGTGAATTTCAAACTTGCAAGCCTCCAATCAGTAGCCAGGCTTGTTATGCGTCCAATAGCACCATACATGGCATTGGCCCCACCCTACTCCCATGCAGTTCCTCCAATAGGAGCATAGCACAGCCCCTTCCAGCCCCCGTCAGGCTGATAAATACAGCCCTCTCCCTGCAACTCTCTCTCTCTTTTTTCCTGTTTTTCCATTACAGATCTTCTCTGTAACAAACCTTTTAATAAATCTCTTGGTCCTGGCCGGGTGTGGAGTCATTACTGGCGCCAAACTTCTTTCATTGGTGCCGTGACTCAGATTGGGTGCTCTCCCACCCTGGTGTGGGTCTAACCCCATAGGTGGGACCCCCGACCTGGCGCTGGTGGCTCCAGCCCTCCCGGACCTTCCCCATCGTTTTGAATGCCTGATCTGCATCCACCAGCGACCATTGGATAGGTGAGTTCCCCAGACCCAGAAGCCTGAAACTTGCCCGGGATCACTGGGGGGACCTGGCTGTTGATTGTCTGGCAGCCCCTCCGGCCCCAGGGCAAGGGGGAATGCACCCCGCCTCGGCCTTCATGGTCACAGTGAACCCTGAAGGCTTCCTTTTCTCCCTTTCTCTCACCAAGCCACAGCTAAAGGTTTTTTCCTCCTCTTTATCTCTCACACACCTTCCCACGGCTGCTGGGCTGCAGCGGGCCCCAGGGGTCCCATGTCTGCAAGCCCATAGCAGATCTCGCCTAACTCCTCCCCAAGGAATCCCACGGCTGTCAGGCTGCAGCGGGCCCCAGGGGTCCCACATCTACTGGTCCACAGCAGATTTCGAAGGACTCCCATATCTGTCGGGTAACAGGGAGCCTCAGAGGCTCCATGTTTGTTGCTCCACAGTAAGCCCTATTCGACTGACAGGAATCTTGAACCCGCTCCCACCCGCCGCCCGGTCAAGTGCTTTTGGTCTGATCCAAAAATCCTCACGCTAGGTGCCTTGACCCCCCCCTCGGTTCTCCAGGAGGACCCTGGTTGTGCTGAACCCCTGTGATGACAGGCTTTGCCACAACCATACTATTGGACAGCCAACTTTTCAGGGAACACCCTGTTTAGTCTACCTGTCTGATCATGGGAGGCTCGTCATCCCTGACAGCCGATTCCCCTCTTAAATGCCTATTAAACAATCTCACCACACTTTCTCTTTCTTCTGATATAAAACCCAAATGCCTGATTCGTTTCTGCACACAAGATTGGCCAACATACCCCTTAGACAACCAAAATCAGTGCCCCCCCCAGGGGTCCCTCAATCCTGATATTATTC